>NW_027206580.1:227500-332020 GCF_024711535.1 Dipodomys merriami
CCCTTACCCTCACCCAAATCCTTAACCTAACAATAAATCAAATTAAACCTAAACTTCACCCTAACCCTAACCCAACCCCTCAGCCTAAACCTCACACTCACACTATCTCTAAACCTAATCCTCACCCTATCCCTAAACCTAACCCTAACCCTCACCTTAACCCTCACCTTAACCCTTACCCCAACCCTAATCCTCACCCTATCACTAATCCTAAGCCTAACTCTAACCCTCAACCTCACCCTAAACCTCACCCTAACACTTACCCTCACCCTAATATTAACCCTAACCCTAACCCTCACCCTAATCCTAAACCTCATCCTCACCCTCACCCTAACCTTAAACTTAATCCTAAATCTAACCCTAACCCTAACACCATCACACTAACCCTAACCCTCACCCTAACCCTAACCCTCACCCTCACCCTAACCCTCATAGTCACCCTAACACTCACCTACACGCTAACCCTCCCCCTAACCCGACCCATAAACCTCACCCTAAGCCCCACCCTCACCATAAACATCACACTTAACCCTAACAGTCACCCTAAATCTAACCCTAACCCTCACCCTAACCCTAACCGTAACTCACACCCTCACTCTCACCCTCACCCTCACCCTCACCCTAACCCTAACCCTAACCCTCACCCTCATCCTAAACATCACCCTAACCCTAAAGCTCAAACTAACCCTAATCCTCACCCTAACCCTCATCCTAAACCTAACTATAACCCTGAAATTCACCCTCACTCTAACCCTCATTCTAACCCTTATCGTCACACTAACCCTAACCCTCACATGAACCCTAACCCTCAGCCTTACCCCAATCCTACCCCTCACCCTAACCTTCAACCTAACACTAACCCTAAAACTCACACTTACTCTAACCTTCACCCTAACCCTAACCCTCAACCTAAACCTCACCCTAACCCTTACGATAACCCTAAACCTCATCTTCACGCTATCCCTCACCCTAACACTTATCCTCACACTAACCCAAACCGTCACACTAACCCTAACGCTCACCCTAACCATAACACTTACCCTCAACCTAAACCTAACCATAACCCTAAACCTAAACCTCACCCTCAACCTAACCCTCACCCTAACCCGTACCGTCACCCTAACACTAATCCTAATCCTCACACTAACCCTAAACCTCACCCTCAACCTAACACTCACCCTCACCCTCACCCTAACACTCACCCTAACATTAACCCTAACCCTAATAATAAACCTAACCCTCATGCTCACCCTCAACCTAACACTAACCCTAAACCTAACCCTAACCCTCACCCTCACCGTAACGCTCACCCACACCCTAAACATCACCCTAACCCTAACCCTCACCCGAACCTTAAACCTAACCCTCATCCTAAACCTAACCCTCACCCTAAGCCTCAACATAACCCTAAGCCTAAACCTAACCCTCACCCACACCCTAACCCTCACTGTCACCCTAACACTCACCGGAACCCGAACCCTCACCCACTCCCTTAACTTCACACTCTCCTGAACCTCACCCTCACCTTAAACCTCACCCTTATCCTAACCCTCACCCTCACCCTACCCCTTACTTAACCCTAACACTCACCCTAACCCTAAACTTAACACTCACCCTCACCTTCAACCTCACCCTAACCCTAACACTAACCCTAAACCTCACCATAACCATAACACTAAACCTAATTCTAACCCTAACCCTCACCCTAAGCCTAAACATCACCCTAACCTTAAACCTCACACTAACCCTCACTCTCACCCTCACTCTAAACCTACCCCACAGCCTAACACTAATCCTAAACCTAGCCCTAACCCTAACCCTCACCCTAACCCAAACCTTCACCCCCACCCTCACCCTCAGCCTAACCCTAACCCTAATATTAATCCTAAACCTAAGCCTTACTCACACCCTCATCCTAACTATAACCCTAAAACTAGACCTAACATTCACCCTCACCCTCATCCTAACCCTAACCCAAACCCTAACCCTAACACTCGCCCTCACCCTCACACTAACCCTAACCCTCACCCTCATTCTAAACATCACCCTAACCCTAAACCTCAACCTAACCTTAATCCTCACCCTAACTCTCACCCTAAACCTAACAATAACACTTACCTTCACCCTCACTCTAACCCTCGCTCTACACCTTATCCTCACACTAACCCTAACCCTCACACGAACCCTAACCCTCAACTTTACCCCAACACTACCCCTCACCCTAACCCTCAACTTAACTGTAACCCTAATATTCACACTAACTCTAACCTTCACCAGAACCCTAACCCTCACCCTAACCCTCACCTAACCCTAACAATAACACTAACCATCACCCTCACCCTAACCCTCACCCTAACCCTTATCCTCACACTAACCCTAACCCTAACACTAACCCTAACACTCACCCTCACCCTAATCCTTAGCCTCAATGTAAACCTAACCATAACCCTAAACTTAAACCTCACACTAACCCTCACCCTCACCCTCAACCTAAACCTACCCCACAGCCTAACACTCATCCTAAACCTAACCCTAACCCTAACCCTCACCCTAACCCAAACCTTCACCCCCACCCTCACCCACAGCCTAACCCTAACCCTAACCCTAATCCTAAACTTAATTCTTTCCCACACGCTCACCCTAACTATAACCCTAAACCTATACCTAACCCTCACCCTCACCCTCACCCTCATCCTAACCCTAACCCAAAACCTAACCCTAACACTCACTCTCACCCTAACCCTAACCATAACCCTAAACCTCAACCTAACACTACCCTAACACTAATGCTACACTTAACCCTCACACTCAGACTAGCCATCACCCTAACCCTAAACCACCTGTGAGCCTAAACCTCACCATAATCCTAACCCTAACCCTAATCCTCCCCCATCCCTAACACTAAACCTAACCTTCACCCAAACCATCAGCTTATACCTTACCCAAACCTAATCCTCAACCTATCACTAATCCTAACCCTAACCCTAACCCTAACCCTCACCCTAATCCTAACCCTCACCATAACCCTAAGCATAACCCTAACACCAATCCTAAATCTAACCCTCACCGACACAATAACCCTAACCCTAAACCTAACCCTCACCCTCACCCTAACCCTCACCATCAGACTAACCCTCACCCTAACCCTTATATCACACTGAACCTAAACCTATTCCTAACCCTAACCCTCACACTAATCCTAACCCTCACCCTAACCCTAACCATACCCCTCAACGTAACCCTCACCCTAACACTCACACTATCCCTCACCGTAAACCTAAACCTGAACCTCACCAGAACCCAAACACTAAACCTCACCCTAAAACTCACCCTCACCATAAACATCACGCTAACCCTAACACTCACCATTACTCT
The DNA here is from genome assembly GCF_024711535.1 of Dipodomys merriami. NCBI lineage: Eukaryota > Metazoa > Chordata > Mammalia > Rodentia > Heteromyidae > Dipodomys > Dipodomys merriami. The sequence continues at coordinate 230,876 of NW_027206580.1, forward strand.
AACCCTAAGGCTCATCCTAAATATAACTCTAACCGTTTCCCTCACCATCACACTCACACTCACCCTAAACATCACCCTAACCCTAACCCTCACTCTAACGCTAACCCTAAACCTCACCCTAACCCTAACACTCACCTTAACCCTCAACTTAACCCGAACGATAACTCTAACCCTCTCCCTCACACAAACCCTCACTCTAACCGTTATCCTCACACTAACCCTAACACTCACACTAAACCTAGCCCTCACCCTATCCCTAACCCTAACCCTATCCCTCACCCTAACCCTCACCCTCACCCTAAAACTAATGATAACCCTAACCCTCACCTTAACCCTAAACCTCACCATAACCCTTACACTCATCCTAACCCTAAGCCCCACCCTCAAACTAAACCTCACCCTCACCCTTACCGTCACCCTAACCCTAACCCTAACCCTAACCCTCAGCCTAATCCTAACCTCACCCTCACCCTCATACTCAACCTCAGCCTAAGCCTAACCCTAACCTAACCATAATCCTAAACCTAACCCTCGACCCCAGGCTCACCCTAACCATAACCCTAACCAACACCCTCAATCTCACCCTGAGCCTAAATCTATCCCTAACACTCACCCTAAATCTAACCCTCACTCTAACCCTAACTCTAACCCTCAGCTTCACCCTAAGCCTAACCCGAACCCTAATCCTCACTCTAATCCTAACCCTAAATCTAAAACTCTCCCTAACCCTCACCCTCACCCTAAACCTCATCCTTACCCTTACCCTCACCATAACCCTAAACCTAAACCTAACCCTAATGCTCACCCTAACCCTAACCCTCACCCACACGCTAACACTCACCCTCACACTCACCCTAACACTCAGCCAAACCCTAAACCTTACCCTAATCCTAAACCTAACCCTCACGCTGACACTCACCCTAAACCTAACCCTAAACCTAACCCTACCCCTCACCCTCTTCCTAACCCTCACCCTAACCATAATGCTAACCATAACCCTTACCCTCACCCTAAATCCCACCCTAACACTTATCCTCAAACTAACCCTAACCCTAACACTAACCCTCACACTAAACCTAACCCTCACCCTAATCTTAACCCTACCGCTCAACCTAAGCCTCACCCTAAACCTAACCCTAACCTAACCCTCACCATAACCCTAACCCTAACCCTCATCGTCACACTCACCATAACCGTCACCCTAACCGTCACCTAAACCCGAAACCTGACCCACACCATAACCCTCACCTTCTCATGAACCTCACCCTCGCCTTACCCACATCATAACCCTTACCCTCACACTAACGCTAACCTAACCCTAACCTTCACCCTCACCCTAACCCTCGTTGTCACCCTAACCCTCACCCTAAGCCTAACCCTCACCCAAACCCTAAACCTCACCATAAGCCTAACCCAAATCCTATCCCTAATCCTAAACTTAACCCTCACTCTAACCTCAAACCTCAAACTAACCCTAACCCTCACCGTCACTCCAACCCTCACCGACACCCTAACACTCACCCGAACACGAACCCCCACCCAGACAATAACCCTCACCCTCCCCCGAACCCTCACCATCACCCTAAACATCAACCTACTCCTAACGCTCACCCTAACCCTAAACCTAACCTCACCCTTACCCTAAGCCTCACTGTCATCCTAACACTCACACGAATCTGAACCCTTACCCACACCCTTACCCTCACTCTCATCCTAACCCTCACCCTCACCCTAAACATCACCCTACCCCTAACCCTGACCCTAACCCTCACCCTCACCCTAACACTCAAAATAAACCTCAACCTCACCCTAACCCTAACCCTAACCCTTACCTAACTGAAAAGCTAACCCTCAACCTCACCCTCACCCTCACCCTCAGTCTAACCCTCAACCTAACCCTAAAACTCACCCTAACCCCAAACCTAACCCTCACCCTGACCCTAAACCTAACCCTAACCCTAAAACTCACCCTAACCCTAAACCTAAACCTAATGCTAAAGCTAATCCTCACCCTCACACTAAACATCACCCTAAACCTAACCCTAACCCTCACCTTAACCTTAACCCTAACCCTAACCGACACCTTTACCCTAACACTCACCGTCACCCTAACACTCACCCGAACCGGAACCCTTAACCACAACCTAACCCTCGTCCTCTCCTGAACTTCATCCTCATCCGAAACCACACAGTCACCCTAACCCTCACCCTCACCCTAAACTTCATCCTAACCCTACCCATCACTTTAATCCTAACCATCAAACTAAGACTCACCCTCACCCTAATCCTCTACCTAACCCTAACTCTAACCCTTACCTAACTACAACCCTCACCCTCAACCTCACCATCACCCTCAGCCTAATTCTCACCCTCACCCTAGCCCTCACCACAAACCTAAACAATACCCTAACCCTAACTCTAACCCTCACCCTCACCCTCACCCTAACCGTTACTCTAAGCCTAAACCCCACCCTAACACTAGCCCTAACCCTAATGCTTACCCTAACCCTCACCCTCACCTTACCTCACCCAAACCCGTACCCTAACCCTAACACCCACACTAAACTTAACACTCAGCCTAACACTAAACCTCCCCCTCAGCCTAAATCTCAACCTAACCCTCACCCTAACATTCACCTTAACTGTTACCCAAACCCTAATCTTCACCATATCAATAATCCTAACTCTAGCCCTAACCCTAACACTCACCCTCACACTAAACCTAACCCTAAAACTTATCCTCACCCTAATGCTGATCTTAACCCTAAACCTCATCCTAATCCTAACCCTCACCCTCACCTTCACCCTCACCCTAAGCCTAACCATAACCCTAACCCTAATCCTAAATCTAATCCTCACCCTTACCCTAACCCTAACCCTGACCCTGACCCTCACCTTACCCTCACCCAAACACTTACCCTCAACTTAACCCTCACCCTAACTCTAACTCTAACCCTAACCCACACCATCACCATAACAATAATGCTAACCCTAACCCTCACACTAACACTACCCCTCACACTAACTCTCACACTAAACCTTACCCTAATACAAACCCTCACAGTCACCCTCACACTAACTCTAACCCTAACCCTAATCCTCAGAGTAGCCCACACTCTCAACCTCACCTAACCCTAAGAATAACCCTAAAACTCACCCTAAAACTCACCCCCACCCAAACAATAATGCTAACCCAAACCCGAACCCTCACCCTAACCCTTACCCTCACCCTAATGCTAAACCTATCCCTAACCCTCACCATAATCCTAAACCTCATCCTCACCCTAAGCATAACCTTAACCCTAACCCTAATCCTAACTCTACCCCTCACTGTCACCTTAACCCTAACCTTAACACTAACCCTCACCTTCACCCTAATCCTAAACCTAACCCTCACCCTGACCCTCACCCTAACCCTAACGCTAACCCTAATCCTCACCCTCACACTAACCCTCATCCTAATCCTTATCCTCACACTAACCCTAACCCTAGCCCTAAACCTAAACCTAACCCTAACCCTCACACCCTAACCCTCACCCTAACCTTAACAATACCCCTCACCCTAACCCTCACCCTAATCCAAAACCTAACCCTCACCCTAATCCTCACCCTATCCCTAACATTTACCTAACCGAAACCCTCACTCTCACCCCCACCCTAGCTCTCACCCTAACACTAACCCTAACCCTAACAATCACCCACACCCTCACACTCACCCTCACCCTCAGTCTAAACCTAAACCTCACCCTAATCCTAACCTCAAGCTTCACCGTCATCCTCACCCTAACCGTAACCCTAACCCAAATCCTAAACCTCATCCTCACCCTCAACCTCACCCTAACACTAACCCTAACCCTAACCCTCCCCCTAACCCTAAGCCTGACCCTAACCCTAACCCTCACCCTCACCCTAATCCTAAACCTAACACTAACCCTAAACCTCACCCTCACCTTACCCTCATCCTAACCCTTACCCTCACACTAACGCTAAACCTAAACCTAAACTTCACCCTCACCCTTAATCTCGTCGTCTCCCTAACCCTCATCCTAAGCCTAACCCTCACAAACATGCTAATCCTCACCCTAAACCTAACTTTAACCCTCACCCTAAACCTAATCGTAACTCTCACCCTAACCCTGACCCTAACCCTCACCCTCACCTTAAGCCTAATCTGAAACCTAACCATCACCCTAACCCTCACCCTAACTCTATCGCTATCCCTAACCCTCACGCTAAGCCTCATCTTAACCCTTACCCTCACCATATAACAAAGCCTAAACCTAATCCTCACCCTATCCCTAAACCTCACCCATCACCTAACAGTCACCCTCATCCTCACCCTCACCCTAACACTCACCCTAACTCTATCCCTAACCCTAATCCTAAACCTAACCCTCACGCTCACCCTCAACCTAAACCTAAACTTAAACCTAACCCTAACCCTCACCCTCACCCTCACCCTAAACATCACCCTAATCCTAACCCTCACCCTAACCCTAACCCTCACCCTAACCCTAACCGTAACACTCACCCTAAACCTAAACCTCAACCTAACCCTCACTCTAAACCTAACCGTAACACTCACCCTAACCCTAACCCTCACCCTAACCCTCACCCTCAACCTAAACCTTACCCTAACACTTATCCTCACACTAACCCTAACCCTAAACCTAATGCTAACCCTACCCCTCAAACTAAGCCTCAACCTAAACCTAACACCAACCCTAACCCTCAATGTAACCCTAAACCACACCTTAAACCTCAACCTCAACCTAAAACTCACCATCACCCTAACACTCACCCGAACCCGAACATCACCCACACCCTAACCCTCACCCATTCCCGAACCCTCACCCTCACCCAAAACCTCACCTTCACCCTAACCCTGACCATCACCCTAAACATCACCCTAACCCTAACCCTTACCCTAACACTAACCCTCACCCGAACCCTAACCCTAAAACCAATCTTCACACTCAACCTAATCCTTATCCTAACCATAACCCTAACCCTTACCTAATTGAAACCCTCATTCTCAACCTCAGCAGCACCCTCAGCCTTACTCTCACCCTCACCCTAGCCCTGACCCAAAACCTAACCCTCTACCTAACCCTAAACCTAACCCTCACCCTCACCCTCTCCCTAAACCTCACCCTCACCCTAAGCCTCACAGTAACCCTTACCCTCAACCTAAACCTTACCTTAACCCTTACCCTCACAATAATGCTAACCCTAAACCTAACCCTCAACCTAATCCTAACCCTCAACATAACCCTCACCCTCACCCTCACCCTCACCCTAACCCTAATCCTAAATCTAATTCTCACCATCACCCTAACCCTAACCCTAACCCTAAACTTTACCCTCCCCCTCAGCCTAACCCTAAAACTAACTCTCAGCCTAACCCAAAGGCTAACCCTAACCCTCACCATCACACTAACCCTACCCCTATCTCTAACCCTAACTTTCACAATAAACCTAATGCTAACCCTAACCCTAAACCTAATCCTCACCCTAACCCTAACACTCACCCATCTCCTAACACTCACCCTCACCCTCACCCTCGCCCTAACACTCACCCTAACTGTAACCCTAACCCTAATCCTAAACCTAACCCTCAAACTCAACCTCACCCTCAACCTAACCCTAAATCTAACACTAACACTCACCCTCACCCTCACCCTAACCCTCAACCTCACCCTAAACATCATCCTCATCTTAACCCTCACGGTAACCCTAACCGTAACCCTCACCCTAACCCTATCCGTAAACCTCACCCTAACCCTAACCCTCACCCTAGCCCTCACCCTAACCCTAATGATAACCCTAACCCTCACCCTCACCCTAAACCTCACCCTAACACTTATCCTCACACTAACCCTAACCCTAACCCTAACCCTAACCCTCAAACTAAGCCTCACCCTAAACCCAACACTAACCCTAACCCTCACTGTAACCTTAACCCTAACCTTAACCCTCACCCTCACCCTAAACCTCACCGTCATCCTAACACTCACCGGAACCCAAACCCTCACACACACACTAACACTCACCCTCTCCCAAACCCTCACCTTCACTGGATACCTCACCTTCACCCTAACCCTGACCATCACCCTAAATATCACCCTAACCCTAAAACTTACACTACCCCTAACCCTCACCTGAACCCTAACCCTCAAACTAAGCCTCACCCTCAACCTAATCCTCATCCTAACCCTAACCCTAAGCTTTATTTAATTGAAATCCTCACCCTCAACCTCACCATCACTCTCAGCCTAACTCTCACCCTCACCCTAGCCCTGACCCTAAACCTAACCCTCACACTAACCCTAAACCTTACCCTCACTCTCACCCTCACCCTCACCCTAAGCCTCACCCTAACCCTTACCCTAACCCTAAACCTTACTCTAACCCTCACCCACACACTAAAACTCACCATTACCCTCACATTCACCCTCACCCTAAACCTCACCCTCACCCTAATCCTTACCCTAACCCTAACCCTAAACTTCACCCTCACCCTCACTCTAATCCTAACCCTAACACTAACCCTAATCCTCACCCTCAACTTAACCCTCACCCTAACCCTAACCCTAACACTAACCCTCACCCTAATCTTAACCCTCATCCTAAACCGAAACTTCAACCTCACCCTCACCATAAATCTAGCCCTAACAGTAACGTAAAACCTCACTCTCACCTTAACCCAAACCCTACCCTTATCCTCATCCTAAACCTAACCATAACCCTAATTCTAACTCTCACACTAACCCTAACCTTCAACCTAAACCTAACCCAAACCCAAACCCTCAGCCTAGCCTCACCCTAACCCTAAACTTTACCCTCACCGTAAACCTAACCATAACCCTAACCCTCACACGAACCCTAAACCTCATCGAAACCCTAACCCACATCCTCAACAGAACCTTCACCCTAACCCTAACCGTTCTCCACAGCCTAAACCTCACCCTAACCCTAACCCTAATCCTCACCCTATCCCTAACCCTAACTCTAACACTTACACTACCACTCAGCCTAACCCTCAACCTAACCCGCACCCTCACCCTAACCTTCAGCCTTACCTTAAAGTCACTATAACCCTATAACTCACTCTCACCCAAAACCTCACCCTAACCCTTACACTCACCCTAACCCTGACCCTAACCCAAACCCTAACCCTAACCCTAAACTTCACCATAACCCTCAGCCTAAACTTATCACTAACCCTCACCCTAACCCTAACCCTAATCCTAACACTCACCCTGACACTAAATCTCACTTTAACCCTAACGTTAACCCTAACCCTCACCCTCACCCTAACCGTAACCTTAACCCTCACCCTAACTCTTACCCTCACCCTCACCCTAACTCTAACACTAACCCTCAGCCTGACCCTCATGCTAACGCTCACTCTCACCCTAAACATCATCCTAACCCGAACCCTCAATCTAACCCTAACCCTAACCCTCACCCTAACCCTTAACCTTACCCTTATCCTCACGATAAATCTAACCCTATCCCTTACCTAAACGAAACCCTCACCCTCACCCTAACCTTCCCCCTAACACTAATCCTCACCCTATCCCTAACTGAAACCGAATCCTCACCCTAACCCTCACCCTCACCCTAACCAGAATGCTAACCGTAACCCTCAACCTTACCCTAACCTTCACCCAGTCCTAATCTTCAACATAATCGTATCCCTCACCCTAACCCTAACCCTCACCCTAACTCTCACGCTCACCCTAATAGGTACCTTAATTCTAACCCTCATCCTAACCTGAAACCTCACCCTAACCCTAATTCTCACCCTCACCCTAATCCTAAACCTAAAACTCACCCTAAGACTAATCATCACCCTAACATTCACCATCACCCTAACCCTCACCCTAAGCCGAACCCTCAACCACACCATAATCCTAAACCTCACGTGAACCCTCAACTTAACGCTAACTCTCACCCTCAAACTAAACATCAGCATAACCCTAACAATCACCCTAAACCTAACCCTAACCCTCGGGTAACCCTAACCCTCACCCTCACCCTCACCCTCACCCTAAGACTAAACATAACCCCAACCCTAATCCTAAACTTAAACCTCACCCTCAGCCTCAACCTAACCCTAAACCTACCCTGAACCCTCACCCTCACCATCACCCTCACCATCACCCTAATCCTAACCCTAACCACAACCCTCATCCTAACCCTAAACCTTACCCTATCCTAACCCTAACCCTTACCCTAATCCTAATCCTAACCCTAACCCTCACCCTCACGCTAACGCTCACCCTAACACTTATCCTAAAACTAATCCTAATCTTAAACCTAACCTCACACTAACCCTAACTGTCAACCTAACCTTAACATTACCACTCACCCTAACCCTCACCCTAACCCTAAACATAACCCTGATCCTCAACATATCCAAACCCTAACCCTCACCCTCACCCTAACCCTCACCCACACCCTAACCCTCACCTTCACCCGAAACCTAAACCTCACCCTAACCCTCACGCTCACCCTAAACATCACCCTAAACCTAACCCTCACCCTAACTCTAACACTAACCTCAAACTAAACCCTCAACCTAATCAACACCCTAACAATAACCCTAAACCTTCCCTAACCGAAAACCTCACCCTCAACCTCGCCCTAATCCTAACGCTCACACTAGCACTCACCCTAACCCTAAACCTAAACCTAACCCTCACCCTCACCCTCACCATCACCCTGAGCCTAACCCTAACCCTAAACCTAATCCTAACCCTAACCCTTACCCTCACCCTCACCCTAATCCTAACCATAACCCTAAATCTAACCCTCACGCTCATCTTCACCCTAACCCTAACCCTAACAATTACCCTAAACCTAACCCTAACCCTAATCCTAACCCTAACCCTAACTCTCACCCTAACCCTAACCCTAACCCTAACGCTAAAACTCACCATAATCCTAATCCTGATCCTAACACTCAACCTCAACTTCACCCTCACCCTAAACTTCACCCTCACCCTCACCCTCACCCTAACCCTCACACTAAACTTAACCCTCATCCTAACCCTAACCCTAAACCTCACGCACACCCTCACACTCACCGTCACACTCACTCTCAGCCTAACCCTAAAACTAATCCTAATCCTAACCCTAACCCTCACCCTGACCCTAACACTAACAGTCACCATCACCCTCACCCTCACCCTAAACATCACCCTAAACCTAATCCTCACCGTAATTCTCAACCTAACCCTCACCCTCACCCTAACAATCACCCTAAATTTTATCCTCACAATTACCCTAACCCTAATTGTGAACCTAACCCTCACACTAACCCTAACACTCACCCTCACACTCAGCAACAGTCTAAACCTCACCCTAAACCTAACCCTTACCCACAGCCTATAACCCCCACCCTCACCCGAACCCTCACCCTCACGTGAACCCTCACCCTAACCCTAACCCTCACTCTAACCCTAACCCTAACACTAACACTAACACTAACCCGTACCTAACCGAAACACTCACCATCACCCTCACACTCACCGTAACCCGCACCCTCACCATAGCCCTCAACCTAAACCTAAACCTCACCCTAACCCTAAACCTAACCCTCACCCTAACAATAAGCCTAACCCTAACCCTCACCCTAAACCTCACCCTAACACTATCCCTAACCGTAAAGCTAACCCTCACCCTAACCCTCAACTTCACCCTAACCCTAAACCTTACCCTAACCATGAACCCTCACCCTAATCCTTAACCTCAACGTGACCCTAATCCCAACCCTAACCCTAACCCTCACCCTAACCCTAACCCTAACCCTAAACCTAAACTTCACCCTCACCCTAACTCTCACCCTAACACTTACCCTCACCTTAATGCTAACCCTAACACTAACCCTCAAACCAACCCTCACCATCACCCTCACCCTAACCCTCACCAAAACCCTAACCCTCACCCTAACCCTCACTCTAACCCTAACCCTCAACCACACCCTAAACCTCATCCTCACCTGAACCCTCACACTCACCCTAACCCACACCCTTACACTAACCCTAAACCTAATCCTAAACCTAACGCTCACCCTCATCCTCACCCTAACACTAACCCTAACACTCTCACCCTCACCTTAATCCTCACCATAAACCTAACCCTAAACCTCAATCTCACCCTCACCCTAACCCTATCACTAACCCTAACCATCACTCTAACCCTAAACCTTACCCTAACCTTAAACCTTACCCTAACCCTCACCTTATACCTAGCGGGAACACTAACCCTCTCCCTCACGTTAACCCTCACCCTAACCCTTATCCTCACACTAACCCAAAACCTAACACTAATCCTAACCCTCACAATAACCCTAAACCTCAGCCTAACCCTAAACTTAACCTCACCCTAACCCTCACCCTAACCCTTACCCTCACCTTAACGCTAACCCTAACCCTAAACCTCCGCTCACCCTAACCATCACCATCGCTGTAAACCTCACCTTAAGCCTAACCCTCACCCACAAGCTAACACTAATCGTCATCCTCACCTTGAACATCACCCTAACCCTAACCCTCACCCTAAACCTAAGCCTAATTCTCATCCTAAACCTAACTCTCACCCTCAACCTAACCCAAAGCCTAACCATAAAAATAACACTAATCCTAAACGTATCCCTCACCCTCACTCCCAACCTAAGCCTAAGCCTAAGCCTAACCCTAATCCTAACACTAACCCTCACCCTAACCCTAAACCTAACCCTAAAACTCACTCACAACCTCAGTCTAACCCTTACCCTAAAGTTAATCCTAACCCTAACCCACACTCTCACCCTAAACCTCACCCTAACCCTTATCATCACACTAAGTCTAATCCTAACCCTCACAATCACCCTAACCTAACACTAAACCTAAATTTAACCCTCACTCTAACCCTAATTCTTACCCTAACCCTAACCCTCACACTAACCCTCACCCTAACCCTTATCCTAACATTAACCCTCACCCTAACCCTAAACCTCACCCTAACCCTAAACTTAACCCTCAGCCTAAACTTAATCCTCACCCTCACCCTAATCTGCACCCTAATCCTAACACTTACCTAACCGAAACCCTCACGCTCACCCTCAATATCACCCTAACCCTAACCCTCATCCTACCCCTGACCTCACACTAACCCTAATAGTAAACCTAACCCTCACACTAACCCTAACACTACCCCTCAGCCTAAACCTCACCCTAAACATAACCATAACCCTATTCCTCACCCTATCCCTAACCCTAACCCAAAACCTCACCCTAACTTTACCCTCACCCTATCCCTAATGCTAAACCTAACCCTCACCTTTACCCTAAACCTCACCCTCACCATAACTCTCAATATAAGCCTTACCCTTACCCTAACCATAACACTAACCCTCACCCTAATCCTAACCCTAACCCTAACCCTAAAATTCACCCTCATCCTAAACCTCACCCTAACCCTCTCCATTAACCTAACCCTCAACCTAAGCCTAAACCTCATCCACACCCTAACCCTAACCCTCACGTGAACCCTCACTGTCACCCTAATCCTCACCCTCACCCTAAACATCACCCTAACCCTAACCCTCACCCTTATCCTAACCTTCACCCTAACCTTCAACCTCACCCTAATCCTCACCCTAACACTAACACTAAACCTTTCCTAACCCAAACCCACTTCCTCACCCTCATCCTAACCCTCACCCTCACCCTAGTCCTGACCATAACCCTAACCCTAACCCTAACTCTCAACCTCAATCTCACACTCACCCTCAGCCTAACCCTCACCCTTAACCTATCCCTAATCCTCACCCTCACCCTCACTCTCACCCTCACCATAACTCTAACCTTAAACCTAAATCTCACCCTCACCCTCATCCTAAACCTAACCCTATCCCTAACCCTCACCCTAAGCCTAACCCTCACCCAAAACTTAACCCTAACACTCACCCTCACCCTAACCATAAACCTAAACCTAACCCTCAACCTAACCCTTATTCTAAACCTAACATGAACCCTCACCCTCAACTTCACCCTAAATCTCATCCTAACCCTTACCTTCACCATATCCCTAAACTTAACCTAAACCTAATCCTCACACTAACCCAAACTGTAACCCTAACCTTAACCCTCACCCTCACTCTGAGCCTCACCATCACCCTAACCCTCACCCTAACCCTAAAACTCAGCCACACCGAAAACCTCACCCTCAACGGAACACTCACCCTCACCCTAATTCTCACCCTTACCTAACCCTAACCCTAATCCTAAACCTAATCCTCACCCTCATCCTCACCCTAACACTAACGCTATTACTAACCCTCAGCCTCAAGCTAACCCTCACCCTCACCCTAACCCTCTTCCTAACCCTTATCCTCACACTAACCCAAACCCTAACACTAATCCTAACCCTCAAAATAACCCTAAACCTCAGCCAAACCCTAAACTTAACCTCATCCTAATCCTCACCCTAACCCTTTCCCTCACACTAACCCAAATCCTCACCCTAAACCTAAGCCTAATCCTCATCCTAAACCAAACTCTCACCCTCACCCTACCACTAAGCCTAACCCTAAAAATGACACTAATCCTAAACCTATCCCTCACCCTCACTCTCAACCTAAGCCTAACCCTAACCCTAACCCTAATCCTAACACTAACCCTCACCCTAACCATAAACCTAACCCTAAAATTCACCCTCACTCTCATACTAACACTTACCCTAAACCTAATCCTAACCCTAACCCACACCCTCACCCTAAACCTCACCCTAACCCTTATCCTCACATTAAGTCTAATCCTAACACTCACCCTCAACCTCACCCTCAACCTAACCCTAACCCTAAACTTAACCCTCACTCTAACCCTAATTCTTACCCTAACCCTAACCCTCACACTAACCCTCACCCTAACCCTTATCCTAACATTTACCGTAAGCCTAACCCTCAACCTCAGCCTCACCCTACCCATCAGTGTAACCCTAAAACTCACCCTAACCCAGAACTTAACACTCAGCCTAAACCTAACCCTCACCCTCACCCTAATCTGCACCCTAAGCTAACACTTACCTAACCGAAACCCTCACCCTCACCCTCACCCTCAACATCACCCTCACCCTAACCCTCACCCTAACCCTGACCTCACCCTAACCCTAACCCTAATCCTAACCCTGACAGTAAACCTAATCCTCACACTAACCGTAACACTACCCCTCAGCCTAAACCTCACCCTAAACCTAACCATAACCCTAATCCTCACCCTATCCCTAACCCTAACCCGAAACCTCACCCTAACCTTACCCTCACCCTAACCCTACTGCTAAACCTAACCCTCAGCTTAACCCTAAACCTCACCCTAACCCTAACCCTCAATATAAGCCTTACCCTTACCCTCACCCTAACCCTAACCTTCACCCTAACCCTAAACCTAACCCTAACCCTAAACTTCACCCTCATCCTAACCCTCACCCTAAACATTACCCTCACCCTAACGCTAACACTAACACTAACCCTCACCCTAACGCTCTCCATCACCCTAATCCTCAACCTCACCCTAAACATAACCCTAACCCTAACCCTCACCCTTATCCTAACCTTCACCCTAACCTTCAACCTCACCCTAATCCTCACCCTAACACTAACCTTAACCCTTACCTAACCCTCTTCCTCACCCTCACCCTTACCCTCACCCTCATCCTAGCCCTGACCATAACAATAAGCCTAACCCTAACTCTCTCCCTCACTCTCACTCTCATCCTCAGCCTAACCCTAACCCTTAACCTAACCCTAACCCTCACCCTCAACCTCACTCTCACCCTCACCATAACTCTAACCCTAAACCTAACACTCACCCTCACCCTCACCCCAACCCTAACCCTATGCCTAACCCTCACCCTAAGCCTAACCCTCACCCAAACCCTAACCCTAACACTCACCCTCACCCTAACCCTAAACCTAAACCTAAACCTCAACTTAACCCTTATTCTAAACCTAACCCTCACCCTAACCCTCACCATAACACTAACCCTAAATCTAAACCTAAGCCTCACCCTAACCCTCACTGTCACCATACACTTCACCCTAACCCTAACACTAACACTAATCCCAAATTAACCCTAACCCTAACCCTCACCCTAACCCTCACCCTAACCCTAAACCTACCCCTCACCTAACCCTAACCCTAATCCTCAACCTAACACTAACCCTCACCCTCACCCTCAACCTCAGCCTGAGCTTAACCCTAACCCTAACGCTAATCCTAAACCTAATACTCACACTCTCACAAACCCTAATACTAATCATAACCCTAATACTAACCCTCACCCTCACCTCAACCTTAGCCTAACCCTAAACCAAACAATCACTGAAACCCTAACCCTAACCCTAATCCTAACCCTAACCCTCACACTAACCCTAAACCTAACCCTATAATTCACCCTAACCCTAAACCTAACCCTCACCCTAACACTAACCCTCACCCTAAGCCTACCCCTAACCCTCACCCTAAACTTCACCCTAACCCTAACCCTCACCCTAACCCGAAATCTAACCCTCACCCTAACCCTCAACCTAACCCTAACCCTACCCTCAAACTAACCCTCATCCTAACCGTAACACTGACAGTCACCCCAAACCTAACCCTCACCCTCACCCTCACCCTCACCCTGAGCCTCACCCAAACCCTAAACCTAATCTTAAACCTAACCCTCACCCCCTCCCTCACCCTAATCCTAAACATAAGCCTAATGTTAACCCTCACACTTACACTCAACTTAACCCTAACCCTAACCCTAACAATAACTGTAACCCTAAACCTAATCCTAACCCTAACCCTCACCCTCAGCCTCACCAACACTCTAAACCTAACCCTAATCCTAAGCCTAACCCTCACCCTCAAGCTATCCCTAAACCTAAACCTCACCCTAATCCTCAACCTAACCCTATTGCTAACCCTAAAACTCACCCTCACTCTAAACCTCATTCTAACTCTAAAGCGCACTATAACTCTAACCCTAACCCTAACCCTAATCCTCACCCTAACCGTAACCCTCAATGACACCCTAACACTCAACCTCACCAGAACCCGAACCCTCATATTCACACTCAATCTAACCCTAACCCTTCCCTAACCCTACACTTAACCCTCACCCTCACCCTCACCCTAACCCTAACCCTAACACTCACCCTCACCCTAAATATCACCCTAACCCTAACCCTAAAACTAACCCTGACCGTAGCCATCACCCTAACCCTAACACTAACCCTAACACTCACCCTCACCCTAAACCTCATCCTCACACTAACCCTAAGCCTATACCTAACGCTAACCCTCACACTAACCCTAACCCTAACCCTCAACCTAACCCTAACCCTCGCCCTCACCCTCACCATCAGCCTAACCCACATCCTAAACCTAACCCTAACCCACAACATAACCCTCTAACTCACCGGAACCCTCAACCTCACTTGAAACCTCACCCTCACCCTAACCCTCAGCCTCACCCTAAATATCACCCTAACCCTAACCCTAAACCTCACTCTAAACCTAACCCTAACGCTAACACTAACCTAACCCAAAACCTTACGTAACCGAAAACCTCACCCTCAACCTCACACTCACCGTAGCCCTCACCCTAAAGCTAAACCTCACCCTAAACCTAAACCTAACCCTCACCCTACCCTTACCCTAACCCTCACCCTAAACCTCACCCTAACCCTAACCCTAAACGTAACCCTCTCACCCTAACCCTCACCCTCACTCTAACACTAACTCTAACCAAAACCCTCACCTTCACCCTAACCCTAATCCTAACCCTCAACCTGACCCTCACCCTCACCCTCATCCTAACAATTACCATAACCATAACCCCAACCCTAACCCTCAGCCTCAACCTAACATTATCCCCAACATTCACCGTCACCCTCACCCTCAACCTCAACCTCATCCTAAACCTCACCCTCACCCTAACCCTCACTTTCACCCTAAACATCACCCTAAGCCTAACCCTCAACCTAACCCTAACCCTTACACTAACCCTAAACCTAAACCTAACCCTCACCCTAAACCTAACCCTAACCCTCACCCTCAGCCTAACCCTAAAACTTACTCTAACCCTAATCCGAACGCTCACGCTAACCCTAACCCTAACTGTAACCCTAACCCCCACCTTAACCCTAATGCTAACCCTAACTCTCACCCTCACCCTAAACCTGACCCTAACCCTTATCCTCACACTAACACTAACCCTAAACCTCACCCTCACCCTAAACCTCACACTAAACCTAACTCTCACCTTAGACTTAAGCCTTACCCACACGCTCACCCTCACACTCAGCCGAACCCTAAACCAAACCCTAATCCTAACCCTAACCCTCATACTCGTGCTAACACTAACCCTAACAATAACCCTCACCATCACCCTCACTCTCACCCTCATCCTAATCCTCATCCTCAACCTCACATTCACCCTAACCCTCACCCAAACCCTAACCCTAACCCTCATGCTAACCCTAACCCTAACTCTAACCCTAAACCTAACCCTCACCCTTACCCCAACCCTCACACTGACGCTCAGCCTCACCCTCAGCCTAACCCTAACCCTAACCCTCACCCTCACCCTAAATGTCACCCTAACCCTAACCCTCACTGTAACCCTAACCCTCACCCTAACATTAACCCTCAAACTCACACTAACACTCACCCTCATCCTAACCCTCAAACTCACCCTAAGCCTCAACATAACCCTTGCCATCACCCTAAACCTAACCCTCGCCCTAACACTAACCCTCATCCTAACCCTAACCCTAACCCTCATCCTCAGCCTCACCAAAACTCTAAGCCTAACCCTAATCCTAATCCTAACCCTCACCCTCACCCTATCCCTAAACCTAACCCTTGCACTAATCCTCACCCTAACCCTATTTCTAACCCTAAACCTCACCCTCACCCTAAACCTCACTCTAACTCTAAAGCTCACTATAAACCTAACCCTAACCCTGACCGTAATTCTCACCCTAACCCTAAACCTCAACCACACCCGAACATGTAACCTCACGCTCACCCTAACCCTAACCCTAACCGTAATCCTCACCCTACCCTAACCCTAATCCCAAACCTAAATCTCATCCTCAACTTCACCCTCACCCTAACCCTCAACCTGAAACTCACCTTCACACTAACCCTCAAACGAACCCTAACCCACACCCTCAGCCTAACCCTAAACCTAACACTAATCCTAACCCTAACCCTCACCTTCAACCTAAACATAACCCTCAACATCTCCCTCAACCTCACACTCACCCTAACCCTCAACCTCAATCTCACCCTCACCCTAATATTCAACCTCACCCTAAAAATCACCCTAACCCTAACCCTCAACCTAACCATAACCTTTACCCTAACCCTAACCCTAACCCTCATCCTATACTTTATCATCAGACTAACCCTTACTCTAAACCTAACCCTAACACTCACACTAACCCTAACTCTCTCCCTAACCCTAAATCTACCCCTCAACCTAACCCTCACCCGAACTCTAAACCTAACCCTTAATCTCACCCTAACCCTATCCCTAACCCTCACCGTCACCCTAACCCTCATCGTCACTCTAACCCTCACCTTAAACCGAACAATTACCCACACCCTACAACTCACCCTCACCGGAAACCTCATCTTCACCTAAACCCTCACCCTCACCCTAACCCTCAGCCTCACCATAACCCTTACCCTAACCCTAACCCTCAACCTAATCCTCACCCTAACCCTAATGCTCACCCTAAACATAAACCTAACCATTACTGAGGGAAACACTCACCCTAAACCTAACCCTAACCCTAAGACTAAACCTCACCCTAACCCTTACCCTAAACCTCACCCTCACCCTCACCCTCACCCTAACCCTAACCCAAAACCTCAACCTAACCCTACTCCTAACCCTAACCATAACGCTCAACCTCACACTAAACCTCAACCTAACCCTTACCCTCAACCTGACCCTAAACCTAACCCTAACCCTAACCCACACACTAACCCTAACCCTCACACTAACCCTAACCCTACTCTCACCTTAACCCTCACCCTCACCCTAACCCTAAACGTAAACCTAACCCTAACCTTCACATTAACTCTGACCCTAACACTCAACCTAAACCTAACCCTCACACTAACCCTCACATTAAACCTAATCCTCACCCTAACAATAACCCTAAATCTAACCTAACCAAAACCATCACGTTCACCCTCATTCTCACCCTAACACTCACACTCACCCTAGCCCTCACCTTAAACCTAACCCAAACCCTAACCCTAATCTTCACCCTCACCCTCACCGTCACCCTCAGCTTAACCCTAACCCTAACCCTAATCCTAAACCTAACCTTCAACCTCATCCACACCCTAACCCTAAACCTAAAACTAAGCTTCACCCTCACCCTCACCATCACCCTCAGCCTTACCATAACCCTAACCCAAATCGTAAACCTTAACCTCACCCTCAACCTCACACTCACCCTTAACCTAAACCTCACCATAGCCCTCACCCTGAACCTAAACCTCAACCTAACCCTAACCCTAAACCTCATTTTACCCTAACCCTAAACATAAACCGAACCCTGACAATAACCCTAACCCTAAACCTAATCCTAACTCTA
The DNA here is from genome assembly GCF_024711535.1 of Dipodomys merriami. Taxonomy (NCBI): domain Eukaryota; kingdom Metazoa; phylum Chordata; class Mammalia; order Rodentia; family Heteromyidae; genus Dipodomys; species Dipodomys merriami. The sequence goes on from NW_027206580.1 coordinate 249,534, forward strand.
ACCCTCATCCTAACCCTAACCCTATACCTAAAACTCTCCCTAACACTAATCCTAACCCTAACCCTCACCCTCACTATCACCGTCACCCTAACCCTGAACCTCAAGCTCACCCTCACCCTAACACTCACCATCACCCTAACCCTCACCCTAACCCTAACCCTCAACCACACCCTAACCCTCACACTCACCCGAACGCTAACACTCACTTTCACCCTAACCCTCACCCTCACAATATACAACACCCTAAACCCTAATCCTCAGCCTAATACTAACCCTCATCCTAAACCTAAACCTAATCCTAACACTAACCCTCACACTCACCCTAACCCTATCCCTAACCCTCACCCTAACCATCAAACTCACCCTTACTCTAATGCTAACCCTACTTCTCACCCTCACACTAACACTCACCCTAAACCTCACCCTAAACCCTTACCCTCACCATAACCCTAACCCTAACTCTAACCCTAACCCTCACCCTCACCCTCAAGCTAACCCTATCCCTAACCCTAAACCTCAACCTAACCCAAACCGTGACCCTAACTCTAACCCTGACCCTAACCCTCACCTTAAACCTAATGGTAACCCTAAACCTCACACTAACCCTAACCCTCAGCATAAACCTAAACATGACCTCAACCTCACCGTAAACCTAACTCTAACCCTAACTATAACCCTAATCCTAACCCTCACACTAACACTAAACCTAACCCTAAAACTCACCCTAGCACCAATCCTAACCCTAATCCTCACCCTAGCCCTAACCCTCACCATAACCTTAACCCTAACACTCACCCTAACCCTAAAATTAACCCTAACCCTCACGCTAACCCTAACGCTAACCCTAACTCTCAACTTCAACCTAACTCTTACCCTAACCCTTATCGTCATACTAACCCTAACCATAACCATAACGTTCACACTAACCCTAACTCTCACCCTAACCCTTACTGTAACCCTAACCCTAACCCAAACCCTCACACTAAACCTAAACCTCATACTTAACCTAACCCTACCCCTCAGCCTAACTCCAACCCTAAACCTAACCCGAACTCAAATCCTCACCCTATCCATAACCTTAAACCAAACCCTCGCCCTATCCCTCACTCTAAACCTAACCCTCACCCTTACATTTACCCTTACCCTCACCCGAACCCTAACACTCACCCTCACCCTAACCCTCACCCTAACACTTACCCACACCCTAACACTCACCCTAAATCTAACCATAAACCTAAACTTCACCCTAACCCTCAATCTAATCCTTAGGCTCACCCTCACCCTAAACTTTACCCTCACCCTAACACTTACCCTAACCCAAAACCTAACCCTCACACTAACCCTAACTCTAACCCTCTGCCTAACCCTTATCATAACCCTAAACCTAACCCTAAAACACACCCTAAACCTAACCCTAACCCTAACCCAAACCCTCACACTAAACCTTACCATAATGATCAGTCTAAACCTCATACTAATCCTAACCATAACCCTAACCCTAATCCTAACCATAACCGTCAACCTCCCCTTCCCCCTCAGCCTTACCCTAACCCTAACCCTAATCCTAACCCTAACATTCAACCCCACTCTCACCCTAACCCTAAACCTAATCCTAAGGCTAACCCTCACCCTCAGATTAACCCTAACCCTAATCCTAACCCTAACACTCACCCTAACACTCACCCTCGCCCTCACCCTAAGCCTAAAATTAACCCTAACTCTCACCCTCACCCTCACCCTCAGCCTAACTCTCACCTTCATCCTCACCCTAACACTAACCCTAACCCTCACCCTCACACTAACCCTAAACTTAACCCTAAACCTCACCATAACCCTAACACTAAATCTAAAACTCACCCTCACCCTAACATTCACCATCACCCTAACCCTCACCCTAACCCTAACCCTCAACCACACCCTAATCCTCACACTCACCCGAACCATCACCCTCACCCTAACACTGACTCTCACCCTAACCCTCACCCTCACAATATACATTATCCTAACCCTAACCCTCAGCCTAACCCTAAACCTCATCCTAACCCTAAACCTAATCCTAACACTAACCCTCACACTCACCCTAATCCTATGCCTAACCCTCACCCTAACCTTCATCCTAACCCTCAACCTCACCCTAACCCTAATGCTAACCATATCTCTCACACTCACCCTAACCCTCACCCTAAACCTCACCCTAACCCTAACCCTCACCCTCACCTCACACTAACCCTAACCCAAACCCTAACCCTCACCCTCAAGCTCAAACTAACCCTATCCCTAACCCTAACCCTCAAACCTAACCTTAACTGTGACCATAAACCTAACCCTCACCCTAACCCTCACCTTAAACCTAACGGTAACCCGAACTCTCACACTAACCCTAACCCTCAGCATAACCTTAAACCTGACCCTAACCCTTCTCCTCACACTAACACTAAACCTAACCCTCACCCTCACCCTAATCCTCACACTAAACCTAAGCCTCACACTAGACCTAAGCCTTACCCGCACCCTCACCCTCACACTCAGCAGAACCCTTAACCAAACCCTAATCCTAACCCTAACCCTCACACTCGAGCTAACCCTAAGACTAACAATAACCCTCACCATCACCCTCACTCTCACCCTCACCCTAATCTTCACCCTCAACCTCATATTTACCCTAACCCTCACCCTAACCCTAACCCTAACCCTCATGCTAACCCTAACCCTAACTCTAACCCTAAACCTAACCCTCACCCTTACCCCAACCCTCACACTGACGCTCAGCCTCACCCTCAGCCTAACCCTAACCCTAACCCTCACCCTCACCCTAAATGTCACCCTAACCCTAACCCTCACTGTAACCCTAACCCTCACCCTAACATTAACCCTAACATTAACCCTAAAACTCACACTAACACTCACCTTAACCCTAACACTCAAACTCACCCTAAGCCTTAACCTAACCCTTGCCATCACCCTAAACCTAACCCTCGCCCTAACACTAACCCTCATCCTAAACCTAACCGTAATCCTAATCCTAACCCTAACCCTCAAACTCAGCCTCACCAAAACTCTAAGCCTAACCCTAATCCTAATCCTAACCCTCACCCTCACCCTAACCCTAAACCTAACCCTTGCACTAATCCTCACCCTAACCCTATTGCTAACCCTAAACCTCACCCTCACCCTAAACCTCACTCCAACTCTAAATCTCACAACAACCCTAACCCTAACCCTAGCCCTAATCGTCACCCTAACCCTAACCCTCAACCACAACCTAACACTCAACCTTACCCTCACCGTCACACTCAGGCTCACTCTCACTCTAACCCTAACCCTAACACTAACCCTACACCTAACCCTCACCCTCACCATCACCCTAAACCTAACCCTAACCCTAAACCTCACCCTCACCCTAAATATCACCCTAACCCTAACCCTCACCCTAACCCTAACCCTAAAACTAACCCTAACGCTTATCCTCACACTAACCCTAAACCTAACCCTAACCCTCACCCTAACCCTTACCCTAAACCTAAACCTAAACCCAACCCTCACCCTAATACTAACCCTAACCCTAACCCTCAACCTCACCCTCATCCTAACCCTAACCCTAACCCTAACCCTCACCCTACCCTAACCCTAAACCTAAACCTAAATCTCACCCTCACCATCACCCTCACCCTATCACCCTCAAATTCACCTTCACCTTAACCCTCAAACGAACCCTAACCCTAATCCTAACCCACACCCTCACCCTCACCCTCAGCCTAACCCTAAACCTAACACTAATCCTAACCTAACCCTCACCCTCAACTGAAACATAACCCTCAACATCACCCTCAACCTCACACTCACCCTAACCCTCACGCTCAACTTCACCCTCACCCTAATATTCAACCTCAACCTAAACATCACCCTAACCCTAAACCTCAACCTAAACCTCACCTTTACCCTAACCCTAACACTAACCCTCACCCTAACCTTTATCTTCAGACTAACCCTTACTCTAAAGCTAACCCTCACCCTAACTCTAAACCTAAACCTAACCCACACCCTAACACTCCCCCTCACCGGAACCCTCCCCCTCACCTGAACCCTCACCCTCACCTTAACCCTCAGTTTCAAGCTTACCCTTACCGTAACCCTAACCCTCAACTTAACCCTCACCCTAACCCTAATCCTCACCCTAACCATAAACCTAACCCTTACCTAAGGGAAACACTCAACCTAAACCTAACCCTAACCCTAAACCTAAACCTTACCCTAACCCTAACCCTAAACCTCACCCTCACCCTCACCCTAACCCTAACCCTAACCCTAACCCTCACCCAAACCTCACCCTAACCCTAATCCTAACCTTAACCCTTACCATAACCCCAATCCTAACCCTAGCACTCACCCTCACCCAAAACCTCACCCTAACCCTTATCCTCACTCCAACCCTAACCCTAACCTTCACCCTCACCATCACCCTAATTCTAACCCTAAACTTAACCCTCTCTCTAAACCTAACTCTCACCCTAACCCTAACACTAACCCTAACCCTCACCCTAACCCTAACTCTAACCCTAAACATCACCCTCACGCTCACCCTAACCCTAATGATAAACCTTACCCTCATGCTCACTCTAAGACTCCCCCTAAGCTTTATCCTCATACTAACCCTAAGTCTAACCCTGAAGCTAACCGTCACCCTAACCCTCACCATAAACCTAACCCTAAACCACACCCTAAACTTCAGCCTCACCGTCACCCTCACCCGAACTGTCACCCTCACCCTAACCCTCAGCCTCACCCTAAACCTCACCCTAATCCTAACCCTCAATCTAACCCTTACCGTAACCCTCACCCTAACCCTAACACTCAAAATAACCCTCACCCTCAACCTAACCCTCAACCTAAACCTCAACCTAATCCTTACCTAACTGAAAACCTCGCCCTTACCCTCACATTCACCATAACCCACACCCTCACTGTAGCCCTCACCCTACACCTAAACCTCACCCTAACCCTAACCCTACACCTCACAATCACCCTCACCCTAACCCTAACCCTAATCCTGACTCTAACCGTTACCCTCAACGTAACCCTCACCCTAACACTAAACCTCAACCTAAACATCACCCTAAACCTAATCCTCACCCTAACCAGAACCCTAACCCTTACCTAAAGGAAACCCTCACCCTTACACTCACCCTAAACCTCACAATCACCGTAGCCCTCACCCTAAGCCTAAACTTCACAATAACCCTTACACTCAACTTCACCCTAACCCTAAACCTAACCCTAACACTCACCCTAACCGTAATCCTCAACATAAACATAACCCTAACCCTAACAATAACCCTCATCCTAACTCTAATCCTTACCCTAACCCTAACCCTAACCCTAAATTTCACCCTAACCCTAACCCTAACCCAAAACCTCACCCTCACCCTAACCCTCACCTTAACCCTTACCCTAACACTAACCTTCACACTAAACCTAACACTAATCCTAACCCTCACCCTTACTCAAACCCTCACCCAAACCTTATCCTCACCCTAATCCTAAACCTAAACCTAATCCTCACCCTCACCATCACCCTAACACTAACCCTAACCCTAACCCTCACCCTAACACTAACACTTAACCTAACCCTAATCCTAACCCTCACACTAACCCTCACCCTCAACCTAACCCTAATCCTAACCCTCACCCTCACCCTCACCCTCACCATAACCCTAATCCTAACCCTCACCCTAACCCTCACCCTAACCTTAATCCTCAACATAAACATAACCCTAACCCTAACAATAACCCTCACCCCAACTCTAATCCTTACCCTAACCCTAACCCTAACCCTAAATTTCACCCTAACCCTAACCCTAACCCAAAACCTCACCCTCACCCTAACCCTCACCTTAACCCTAACCCTAACACTAACCCTCACACTAAACCTAACACTAATCCTAACCCTCACCCTTACTCTAACCCTCACCCAAACCTTATCCTCACACTAATCCTAAACCTAAACCTAATCCTCACCCTCACCATCACCCTAACACTAACCCTAACCCTAACCCTCACCCTAACACTAACACTTAACCTAACCCTGATCCTATCCCTCACACTAACCCTCACTCTCAACCTAACCCTAATCCTAACCCTCACCCTCACCCTCACCCTCACCATAAACCTAATCCTAACCCTCACCCTAACCCAAACCCTTACCCAGCCCTAAACCTATCCCACATCCTAACCCTCACCCTCAGCCTAAACCTAAACCTAAACCTCACTCTACATCTAACCCTAAGCCTAACCCTAACACTTACATTCACCATAACCCTAACATTAACCCTAACTCTCAACCTCACCCTCACCCTAAACTTATCCCTAACCCTCACACTCACCCTAAACCTAATCCTAACCCTAACCCACACCCCCACTGTCATACTCACCCTAACCCTCACCTTCACCCTAACCCTCAAACTAACCCTAACACTGACCCTACACCTAACCCTAACCCTCACCATCACCCTTAGCCTAACACTAAAACTAATACTAATCCTCACCCTAACCCTCACCCTCACCCTAAACCTTACCCTCAACATCACCATCACCCTCACCCTCACCCTAACCCTCACCCTCAACTTCACCCTCACCTTAACCCTCACCCTCACCATAAACATCACCCTAACCTAAACCCCACCCTCACCCTAACCCTAAACCTAACACTCACACTAAAACTAACGATAAACCTGACCCTCACGCTCAACCTAAAACTCACCCTAAGCTTTATCCTCATACTAACCCTAACGCTAACCATCACACTAAACCTAACCCTCTCCCTAACCCTAATCCTACCCCTCAAACTAACCTTCACCCTAAACCTAAGCTGAACCCAACTCCTCACCCTAAACCTAACCCTCACCCTCACCCTAACCCTCACTGTCACCCTAACCCTCACCATAATCCTAACACTAAACCACACCCTAACCCTCACCCTCACCCTAACCCTCACTGTCACCCTAACCCTCACCATAATCCTAACACTAAACCACACCCTAACCCTCACCCTCACCCTCAACCTCACCCGAACCGTCACCTTCACCCTAACCCTCAGCCTCACCCTAAACGTCACCCTCACCATAACCCAAAATCTAACACTAACCCTAACCACCACCCTAACCCTAACCCTCAAACTAAACCTCATCCTCAACCTAATCCTCATCCTAAACTTAACCCTAATCCTTACCTTACTGAAAACCTCACCCTCACCCTCAGACTCACCCTAAACCACACCATCACCGTAGCCCTCACCCTAAACCTAAACCTCACCCTAACCCTTACCCTAAAACTCAATCTCACCTTCAACCTAACCCTAACCCTAACCCTCACCCTAAACCTCACCCCCACCCTAACCCTAAACCTACCCCTAACCTCACCCTCACACTAACGCTCAACCTAACCCTTACCCTCAACCTGACCCTAACCCTAACCCTAACCCTCACACTAACCCTAACCATACCTCTCACCGTAACCCTCACCCTCACCCTAACCCTAAACCTAACCCTAACCCTAACCCTCACCCTAACTCTGACCCGAACACTCACCCTAAACCTAACCCTCACACTAACACTCACATTCAAAATAATCTTCACCCTAACAATAACCCTAATTCTTACCTAAACAAAACCCTCACGTTCACCCTCATTCTCACCCTAACACTCACACTCACCCTAGCTCTAACCATAAACCTAACCCTAACCCTGATCTTCACCCTCATCCTCACCATCACCCTCAGCCTAACCCTAACCCTAAAACTAATCTTAAACCTAATCTTCAACCTCACCCTCACCCTAACCCTAAACCTAAACCTAACCTTCACCCTCAACCTCACCGTCACCCGCAGTCTTACCATAACCCTAACCCAAAACATAACCCTTACCTCACACTCACCCTCACACTCACCCTTAACCTCACCCTCACTATAGCCCTCACCCTGAACCTACACCTCACCCTAACCCTAACCCTAAACCTCACTCTTACCCTAACCCTAACCCTAAAAATAAACCTAACCCTAAATCTAATCCTAACTCTAACCCTTACCAAAACCCTAAAACTATACCTAAAACTCACCCTAAACCTAATCCTAACCCTAAACCTCACCCTCACTGTTACCGTCACCCTAACCCTGAACCTCAAACTCACCCTCACCCTAACCCTCAAACTATCCCTAATCCTCACCCTATCCCTAACCCTAACCCTCACCCTCACCCTCACACTCAGCCTAACACTTAACCAACTCCTAAACCTAACCCTAACCCTCGCACTAACTGTCACCCTAATCCTAACAATAACTCTCATCATCACTCTTACCCTCAACCTCACCCTAACCCTCACCCTCAACCTCACCCTCACCCTAACCTTCACCATCACCCTAAACTTCACCCCAACCCTAAACCTCACGCTAACCCTAAAACTAACCCTAAACCTCACCCTCACCCTAACCCTCACCCTCAACCTCACCCTCACCCTAACCCTCACAATCACCCTAAACTTCACCCTAAACCTAACCCTCACCCTAACCCTAAACCTAACCTTAACCCTCTCCCTCACCCTAAAACTAAACCACACTCTAACCCTAACCCTAACCCTAACCCTCACCCTAACCCTAACAGTAAACCTCACCCTAACCCTAACTCTTATGCTAACCCTAACCCTAACCCTAACCCTCAATTTAACCCTAATTCTAAAGCTCACCCTCAACTTAACGCTTACCCTAACCCTAAAACTAACCCTTACCCTCACCCTAACCCTAACCCTAAACCTAAAAATCAACCTCACCCTCACCCTAAACTTAACCCTAACTCTCACACTCACCCAAACCCTAATCCTAACCCTAACTCACACCCTCACTGTCACCCTCACCCTAACCCTCACCGTCAACCTCACCTTCAACCTAACCCTCAAACTAACCCTAACCCTCACCCTCACCCACACCCTAACCCTTACCCTAAATCTAACAATAATCCTCACCCTAACCCTCATTCTCACCCTAAACCTAATCCTCATGATCACCCTCACCCTCACCCTCATCCTAACCCTCACCCTCACTGAAAACATGACACGAACCATAACCCTCACCCTAAACCTAAGCCTAACCCTAATCCTCACCCTAACCCAAACGATAAAATTTACCCTCATGCTCACCCTAAAACTCACCGTAAGCTTCAGCCTCATACTAAACCTAACTCTAACCATAACGCTAACCACCGTCACACTAATCCTAACCATAATCCTACCCCTCAGTCTAACCCTCATCGAAAACCTAGCCCTCACCCTAAAACTAACCCTAACCCTCACCCTCACCCTAACCCTCACCGTCACCCTAACCCTCACGCTAACCCTAAACCTAAACCACACCCTAACCCTCACCTTCACCCTCACGCGAACCCTCACCCTCACCATAACCCTCAGCCTCAACCCAAACATCACCCTAACCCTAACCCTCAATCTAACCCTAACCCTAACCCTCACCCTAACCCTAACAGTCAAACTAACCCTCACCCTCAACCTAATCCTCACCCTAAGCATAACCCTAACCCTTACCTAATGGCAACCCTCACACTCAACCTAACACTCACCATCATCTTAGCCCTCACCCTAAACCTAAACGTCACAATAACCCTCACCCTCACCCTCACCCTAACCCTAACCCTAACCCTCACTATAACCCAAACCCTTACCCTAACCCTAACTCTACCCCTCAGCCTAACCCTCAACCTCAGCCTAACCCTAAACCTAAACCTAACTCTAAGCCTAACCCTAACCCTAAGCCTTACCCTCACCCTAACCCTAACTCTAACCCTAACCCTAATCCTTACTTAACTGAAAACCTCACCCTCACCCTCAGACTCACCCTAACCCACAACTGAACTATAGTCCTAACCCTAAACCTAAAGCTCACCCTAACCCTAACTCTAAACCTAACCCTCACCCTAAACCTCACCCTCACCCTAACCCTAACCCTAAACCTAACCCTCATATTAATCCTCACCCTAAACCTAATGATAACCCTAACCCTAACCCTCACATTAACCCTAACTCTCACCCTAATCCTAACCCTACATCTCACCCTAACCATCACTCTCACCCTAACCCTAAACCTAACCCTAACCCTAACCCTCACCCTAACTCTGACCATAAAACTCACCCTAACCCTAACATTCACACTAACCCTCACATTCAACCTAATCCTCACAGTAACAATAACCCTCACTCTTACCTAACCGAAACCCTCACGTTCACCCTCATTCTCAAACTAACACTCACACTCACGCTACCCATCACCCTAAACCTAACCCCAACCCTAACCCTAATCTTCACCCTCACCCTCACCGTCAACCTCAGCCTTAACATAACCCTAACCCAAATCTTAACCCTTACCCTCACACTCACCCTCACACTCACCCTAAACCTCACCTTCACGATAGACCTCACCCTGAACCTAAACTTCACCCTAACCCTAACCCTAAACATCATTCTTACCCTAAACCTAACCCTAACCCTAACAATAACCCTAACCCTAACCCTAATCATAATTGTAAACCAAATCCTAACCCTAACCCTATACCTAAAACTCACCCTGACCCTAATCCAAACCCTAAACTTCACCCACAATATCACAGTCACCCTAAAGCAGACCCTCAACCTCACCCTCAACCTAACACTCACACTAAACCTAGCCCTCACCCTAACCCTAACCCGAACCCTCACCCTCACCCTAACCCTCACCATCACCTTAAACTTCACCCCAACCCTAACCCTCACCCTAAACCTAAAGCTAACCCTAACCCTCAGCCACACCCTAACCCTAACCCTAAACCTCACTCTAAACCTAACCCTGACCCTAACCCTCACCCTAACCCAAACACTAACCCTCACCCTAACCCTATCTCTTACATTAACCCTAACCCTAACACTAAGCTCAAGGTAACACTAACTCTAACCCTCACCCTAAACATAATGCTTACCCTAACCCTAAACCTAACCCTTACCCTCACCCTAACCCTAACCTTAACCCTAACCCTCAACCTCAGCCTCATCCTAAATTTTACCCTAACTCTCACACTCACCCTAACCCTAATCCTAACCCTAACCCCCACCATCACTGTCAACCTCACCCTAACACTCACCGTCAACCTCACGTTCACCCTAACGCAAAACTAACCCTAACCCTCACCCTCACCCTCAGCTTAACCCTAACCCTAAAACTAACCCTAATCCTCACCCTAACCCTCATCCTCAACCTAAACCTAACCCTCAAGATCACCCCTACCCTAACCCTCACCCTCACACTCATCCTAACCCTTACCCTCACCCTAACCCTAAACCTAAACCTAACTCAAAACCTAAACCTAATCCTAACCCTCACCCTATCCCTTATCCTCACACTAACCCTAAAGTTAACCGTCACCCTCACCCTCACCCTAACCCTAAACCTAAAGTTAACCCTCACTCTAAACTTAACACTTACTCTCACCCTAACCCTAACCCTCACATTAACCCTCACCCTAACACTTATCCTCACACTAATCTTAAGCCTAACCCTCAACCTCACCCTCACCCTAATCCTAACCTGAAACCTAACCCTCACCTTAACACTAAACCTTACTCTAACCGTAACCCTAAACCTCACACTAAGCCTCACCCTAAACCTAACCCTCACCCCTACACTCACACTCACCTTAACCCTAACCCTGATCCTTACCCTCACACTAAACCTAAACCTGAACCTAAAACTCACCGTAAACCTAATCCTAACCCTAAACCTCACTCTCACTGTCACTGTCACTCTAACCCTGACCCTCAACCTCACCCTCACCCTAACCCTCACACTCACCCTAATCCTAACCCTAACCCTAACAATAACGCTCACACTAACCCTCACCGTAACACTAACCCTAACCCTACCCCTCACCCTAAACTTCACCCTAACCCTAACCCACTCCCACACCCTAAACCTCATGCTAACCTGGACCCTAACCCTCACCCTAGCACTCAACCTCACCCTAAACATCACCTTCACCCTCACCCTAATCCTCACCCTAACCCTAACACTCAAACTAACCGTAACCCTCACCCTCACCCTCACCATCATCCTAACCCTCACCCTAAACCTTAAACTAACCCACAACCTAACCCGAACCCGAACCATTACCCTCAACTGAACCCTCACCCTCACCCTAACCCTCAGCCTCACACTAAACATCTCCCTAACCCTAACCCTCACTCTAAGCCTAACCATAACCCTAACACTAACCATAACCCAAACTCTTACCTAACCAAAAACCACACCCTCACCCTCACACTAACCCTCACACTCACCCTCACCATAGCCCTCACCCTAAACCTAAACCTCAACATTACCCTAACCCTAACCCTCACCCTAACGCTAACCCTAACCCTCACCCTAAACCTCAACCTAACCCTAACCCTAACCGTAACACTAACCCTCACCCTAACCCTCACCCACACCCTAACACTAACGCTAACACAAACTCTCAACCTCACCCTAATCCTAACCCTAACCCTCACCCTCACCCTCACCCTCTCCCTCATAATATCCCTTACCCTATCCATAACCATAACCCTAACCCTCACCTTCACCGTAAACCTAAATCTAACCCCAACATTCACCGTGACAATCACCTTCACCCTCACCTTCACCCTAACACTAACGCTAACCCTAACTCTCAGCCTCACCCTAACCCTAACACTAACCCTCACCCTCACACTCAAACTCACCCTCATCCTATTCCTTACCCTAACCGTAAACATTACCCTAACCCTCACCTTCACCTTAATACTAACCCTAGCCACAACATTCACCGTCACCGTCACCTTCACCCTCATCCTCACCCTAACAGTCACCGTCACCCTAAACATCATCCTAACCCTAACCCTCAACCTAACCCTAATTCCTACAATAACCCTAACCCTAACCCTAACCCTCAACTTAACCCTAACCCTAACACTAACCTTAACGCTCACCCTAACCGTAATACTAACCCTAACACTCACCCTCAACTAAACCTCATCCTAACCCTTATACTCACACTAACCCTAAACCTAACCTTCACCCTCACCCTCACCCTAACCCTAACCCTAAACTTAACCCTCATTCTAACCTTAACAATTACTCTAACCCTAACCCTCACACTAACGCTCACCCTAACCCTTATCCTCACACTAACCCTAAGCCTAACCCTCAACCTCACCCTCACCCTAACCTTTACCCTAAACTTAACCCTCACCCTCACCCTCACCCTAACCCTAACCCTAACCCTCACCCTAACCCAAACCCTTACCCTAACCCTAACTCTACTCCTTACCCTAACCCTCACCCTTAGCCTAAACCTAAACCTAAACCTCACCCTAAAACTAACCCCAATCCTAACCCTAAACCTTACCCTCACCCTAACCCTAACTCTAACCCTAACCCTAATCCTTACCTAAGTGAAAACCTCACCCTCACCTTCAGATTCACCCTAAACCACACCCTGACTGTAGCCCTCACCCTAAACCTACACCTCACCCTAACCCTAACCGAAACCTCACCCTCACTCTTACCCTAACCCTAACCCTAACCTAACACTCACCCTAACCCTCACCCTCACCGTAACCTTAACCCTAAACATAACCTTCACATTAATCCTCACGCTAACCCTAACGCTTACCCTAACCCTAAACCTAACCCTAATCCTAACCCTCAACCTAACCCTTACCCTCAACCTCACCCTAACTCTAACCCTAACCCTAACCCTCACACTAAACTTAACCCTCACACTAACCCTAACCCTACTTCTCACGGTAACCCTCACCCTCACCCTAACACTAAACCTAACCCTAATACTAACCCTCAACCTAACTCTGACCCTAACACTCACCCTAACCCTCAGCCTCACACTAACCCTCACATTCAACCTAATCCTCACCCTAACAATAACCCTAACTCTTACCTAACCGAAACCCTCACGTTCACCCTCATTCTCACCCTAACACTCACACTCACGCTAGCCCTCACCTTTACCCTCACCCTAACCCTAACCCTAATCTTAAGCCTCACCCTCACCGTCAGCCTAACCCTCACACTGAACCTAACCCTAACCAACAACCTAACTCTCAGCTGAACCCGAACCCTCAACCTCACCTGAATCCTCACCCTCAATCTAACCCTCAGCCTCACACTAAACATCTTCCTAACCCTAACCCTCACTCTAAACCAAACCATAATCCTAACACTAACCATAACCCAAACCATTACCTAACCGAAAACCACAACCTCACCCTCACAATCACTCTAACACTCACCCTCACCATAGCCCTCACCCTAAACCTAAGCCTCAAAATAACCCTAATTGTAACCCTGACCCTAACCCTAACCCTAACCCAAACCATCACCCTAAAACTCACCCTAATCCTATCCCTAACTGTAACCCTAACCCTCACGCTAACCCTCATCCTCACCCTAACCCTAACGCTAACCCTGACTCTCACCCTCACCCTAACCCTAACCCTAACCTTCACCCTCACCCTCACGCTCACTCTCATCCTATCCCTTACCATAACCGTAACCATAAACCTAATCCTCACATTAACGTTAAACCTAAACCTAATCCCAACATTCACCGTCACAGTCACCTTCACCCTCACCATCACGCTAAACATCACCCTAAACCTAACCCTCAACCTAATCCTAACCCTTACACTAACCCTAACCCTATCCCTAACCCTCAACGTAACACTAACCCTAACCCTAACCATAAATCTCACCCTAACCCTAATGCAAACCCTAACACTCACCCTCCCCCTAAACCTCAACCTAACCCTTACCCTCACACTAACCCTAAACCTATCCCTCACCCTCACCCTCACCCTAACCCTAACCCTAAACTTAACCCTCACTCTAACTTTAACAATTACTCTAACCCTAACCCTAACCACACAATAACGCTCACCCTACCCCTTATCCTCACACTAAGCCTAACCCTCACACTAACCCTAACCCTACCTCACACCATAACCCACACCCTCATGCTAACCCTAAACCTAACCCTAACCCTAACCATCACAATAATTCTGACCCTAACACTCACCCTTACCCTAACCCTCACCCTAACCCAAACCCTTACCCTAACCCTACCCCTACCCCTCACCCTCAGCCTAACCCTAAACCTCATTCTAAATCTAACCCTAACCCTTAACCTCACCCTCACACTAACCCTAACCCTAACCCTAATCCTTACCTAACTGAAGCACACACACTCACCCTCAGACTAACCCTAAACCTCACCCTCACCGTAGCCCTCACCCTAAACCTAAACCTCAACCTAACCCTAAACCTCACCCTCACCCTAACCCTAACCCTAACCCTAACCCTCACATTAATCCTCACCCTAAACCTAACGCTAACACTAAACCTTACCCTCACCCTAACCCTCTACCTCACCCTTACCCTCAACCTCTCACCCTAACACTAACCCTAAACCTAACACTCACCCTAACCCAAACCCTTACCCTAACCCTACCGGTCACACTAACCCTCACCCTCAGCCTAAACCTAAACTTAAATCTCAGTCTAAACCTAACCCTAACCCTAACCCTAACCCTTACCCTCACCCTAATCCTAACCCTAACCCTAACCCTAACCCTCACACAAACCCTAACCCTCACACTAACCCTAACCCTACCTCACACCGTAACCCTCACCCTCACCCTAACCCTAAATCTAACTGTCACCCTAAAACTCACCCTCACCCTCATCCTCACCCTCACCCTAAACCTAACCCTCACCCTAAACCAAACCCTTACTGTAACCATAACCCTACCCCTCACCCTCAGCCTAACCCTAAAACTAAACCTCATTCTAAACCTAACCCTAATCCTAAACCTAACCCTTACCCTCACCCTAATCCTAACCCTAAACCTAACCCTAACCCTCACACTAACCCTACCTCTCACCGTAACCCTCACCCTCACCCTAACCCTAAACCTCACACTAACCCACACCCTAACCCTAACTCTGACCCTAACACTCACCCTAACCCTCACCCTCACACTAACCCTCATATTCAACCTAATCCTCACCCTAACAATAAACCTAAATCTTACCTAACTGAAGCACTCAGGTATACCCTCATTCTCACCCTAACACTAACACTCACGCTAGCCCTCACCTTAACCCTAACCCTAATCCTAACCCTAATCTTCAGCCTCACCCTCAGCGTCACACTCAGCCTAACCCTAACCCTAACCCTAATCCTAAACCTAACCCTCAACCTCACACTCATCCTAACCCTAACCCTAAATCTAACCTTCACCCTCACTCTCACCGTCATCCTCAGCCTTAACATAACCCTAACCCAAATCTTAACACTTACCCTCACCCTCACCCTCACACTCACCCTAAACCACACCCTCACCATAGCCCTCACCCTAAACCTAAATCTCACCCTAAACCTAACCCTAAACCTCACTCTTACCCTAACCCTAACAGTACCTCAAACCCTAAGCCTAATCCTAACCCTAACCCTAACCATAAACCTAAAACTCACTGTAACCCTAATCCTAACCCTATCCGTCACCCTCACTGTCACCGTCACCCTAACCCTGACCCTCAACCTCACCCTCACCTTAACCCTCACTGTAACCCTAACGCTCACCCTAACACTAATCCAAACCCTCACACTCACCATAACCCTAACCCTAACCCTAACAATAACGCTCACCATCATCCTCACCCTAACCCTCACTGTAACACTAACCCTAACCCTACCCCTCACCCTAAACTTCACCCTAACCCTAACCCACTCCGACACCCTAAACCTCATGCTAACCTGAACCCTTACCCACAACCTAGGACTCACCCTCACCCTAAACATCACCCTCACACTCAGCCTAATCCTAACTCTAATCCTAAACCTCAACCTAACCCTAAACCTCACCCTCACCCTCACCGTCAGACTAACCCTCACCCTAAACCTAACCCTAACCCTCACATTAATCCTCACCCTAACTCTAAAGCTAACCCTAACCCTCACCCTCACACTAACCCTCAACCTAACCCTTACCCTCAACCTGATCCTAACGCTAACCCTAAAACTCACACTAACCCTAACCCGCACACTAATCCTAACCCTACCTCTCACCCTAACCCTAACACTCAAACTAAACCTCACCCTTAACCTAATCTTCACCCTAACCATAACCCTAACCTTTACCTAACGGAAACCCTCCCCGTCACACTCACACTCACCCTAACACTCACCATCACCGTAGCCCTCACCCTAAACCTAAACGTCACACTCACCCTCACCCTCACCTTCATCCTAACCCTAACCCTAAACCTAACCCTCACCGTAACCCTAAGACTTACCCTAAACCTAAACCTAACCCTCACACTAACCCTCACCCTAACTCTAACCCTAACCCTAACCCTCACACTCAGCTTCACACTAAACCGAAACCTAAGCCAAACCATCACCCTAACCCAAAACCTTACCCTAACTCTAAACCTAACCCTCACCCTCAGCCTAACCCTAAACCTAAACCTCATTCTAAACCTAACCCTAAACCTATACCTAACCCTTACCCTCACCCTAACCCTAACCCTAACCGTAATCCTTACCTAACTGAAAACCTCACCCTCACTCTCAGACTCACCCTAACACACAACCTCACCGTAGCCCTCACCCTAAATCTAAACCTCACCCTCACCCTCACCCTAACCCTAACCCTAACCCTAACCCTAACCTAACCCTCACCCTAACCCTCACCCTCACCCTCACTCTAAACCTAAACCTAACCCTCACATTAAACCTCACTCTAAACCTAACGCTAGCACTCACCCTCACCCTAACACTCAACCTAACCCTTACCCTCATCCTGACCCTAACCCTAACCCTAACCCTAACCCTCACACTAACCCTAACCCTCACCCTAACTCTGACCCTAACACTCACCCTAACCCTCACCCTCACACTAACCCTCACATTCAAACTAATCCTCAATCCTAACATTAAACTCTTCCCTAACCGAAACCCTCACTGTCACCCTCAGCCTAACCTTAACCCTCAACCTCACCCTCACCCTAACACTAACCCTAATCCTAAACTTCACCCTCACTCTCACCGTCATCCTCAGACTTACCATAACCCTAATCCAAATCATAACCCTTACCCTCACCCTCACCCTCACACTCACCCTAAACCACACCATCACCATAGCCCTCACCCTAACGTAAACCTCACCCTAAACCTAACCCTAACCCTAACACTATCCCTAACAAAAACCCAAACCCTAACACTAATAATAACCCTAAACCTCACCCTAACCCTAACCCTAAACCTAAAAGTCACCATAACCCTAATCCTAACCCTAACCCTCACCCTCACTGTCACCATCACCCTAACCCTAACCCTAACCCTAACCCTCACACTAACCCTCACACTAACCCTAACTCTTACCCTAAACCTAACCCTAACCCTCACACTCACCCTAACCCTAACTCTAACCCTAAGAATAACGCTCACCCTCATCCTTACGCTAACCCGCACCGTAACCCTAACCCTAACCGTACCCCTCACCCTAAAATTCACCCTAACCTTAACCCACTCCCACAACCTAAACCTCATGCTAACCTCAACCCTAAACCTCACCTAGCCCTCACCCTCACCCTAAACATCACCCTCACCCTCACCCTAATCCTAACCCTAACCCTAACCCTCAACCTAACCATAACCCTCACCCTCACCCTCACCGTCAGCCTAAACCTCACCCAAAGCCTAACAATAATCCACAACCTAACCCTCACCCGAACCCGAACCCTCACCTGAACCCTCACCCTCACCCTAACCCTCAGCCTCACACTAAACATCTCCCTAACCCTAACCCTCACTCTAAACCTAACCATAACCCTCACACTAACCATAATCCAAACCCTTACCTAACTGAAAACCACACCCTCACCCTCACACTCACCCTAACGCTCATCCTCACCGTATCCCTCCACCTAAACCTAAACCTCAACATAACCCTAACCCTAACCCTCACTCTAACCCTAATCCTAAACCTAAACCTCACCCTAAACCTCACCCTAACCCTAACCGTAACCCTAACCCTCACCCTAAACCTCACCCTAACCCTAACACTAACGCTAACACAAACTCTCAACCTCACCCTAATCCTAACCCTAACCCTCACCCTCACCCTCACCCTCACCCTCATAATATCCCTTACCCTAACCGTAACCATAACCATAAACCTCACCTTCACCGTAAACCTAAACCTAACCCAACATTCACCGTCACAATCACCTTCACCCTCACCCTCACACTCACACTCACCATCACCCTAAACAGCACCCCAATCCTAACCCTCAACCTAAACCTAACCGTTACACTAACCCTAACCCTAATCCTAAACCTCAACTTAACCCTAACCCTAACACTCACCCTATCCCTAATGCTAACCCTAACTCTCACCCTCACCCTAAACCTCACCCTAAACCTTATCCTCACACTAACCCTAAACCTAACCCTCACCCTCACCCTCAACCTAACCATAACCGTAAAATTAACCCTCACTCTACCCTTAACAATTACTCTAACCCTAACCCTAAACCTCACACTAACCCTCACCCTAAACCTATCCTCACACTAACCCTAAGCCTAAACCTCACCCTCACCCTCAACCTAACCCTAACCTGAAACCTAAACCTCACCATAACCCTAACCCTTTCTCTAACCCTTAAAATAACCCTTACACTAACCCTAACCCTAAAACTGACACTAGCCTCACTGTAACCCTAAACCTAACCCTAACCCTTACCTTCACCCTCACCCTAAACCTAAACTAAACCTGAACCTTACCCTAACCAAAACCCTACCCCTACCCCTAACCCTCACCCTCACGCTAACCCTAAACCTAACCCCAACATTCATTGTCACCCTCACCCTCACCCTAACCCTCACAGTCACCCTTCACATCTCCCTAACACTAATCCTCAACCTAAACCTAACTCTTACACTAACCCTAACCCAAAACCTAACCCTCACGCTAACCCTAACTCTAACCCTAACTCTCACCCTCACCCTAACCCTACCCCTAAACATAACCGTCACCCTCACCCTCACCCTAACCCTAGCCCTAACCCTAACCCTAAACCTCAGCCTAACCCTAAACCTTCCCCTAAACCTAACCCTTACCCTCACCTTCACCTTCACACTCACCCTAAACCACACCCTCACCTTAGCCCTCACCCTAAACCTAAACCTCACCCTAAACCTAACCCTAAACCTCACCCTCATTCTCACCCTAACCCTAACCCTAACCCTCACACTAACCCTCACCCTCAACCTAACCCTCATACTCACCCTAACCCTAACCATAATCCTAACACTCACATTAATCCTCACCCTAACCCTAAAGCTAACCCTAACCCTCACCCTCACATTAACACTCAACCTAAACCTTACCATCACCCTGACCCTAACCCTAACCCTAACCCTCACACTAACCCTACCCCTCACACTAACCCTAACCCAACCTCTCACCCTAACCCTCACCCTCACCCTAACGCTAACCCTAACGGTAACCCTCAACCTCACCCTAACCCTACCCCTAACCCTAACCCTAACCCTCACCCTCACCCTAACCCTAGCCCTAAACCTAACCCTATCCCTCAACATAACTCTAAACCTTCCCCTAAACCTAACCCTAACCCTCAACGTCACCCTAACCCTCACTATAAACCTAATCATAAACCACAACCTAACCCTCACCCTTACCCTCACCCAAAGCTTCACCCTCACACTAACCCTCACATTCAACCTAATCCTCACCCTAACATTAAACCTAACTCTTCCCTAACCGAAACCCTCAACTTCAACCTCATTCTTATAATAACCCTCAAACTCACCCTAGCCATCACCTTAACCCTAACCCTAACCCTAACCCTAATCTTCACCCTCAGGCACACCATCACCCTCACCATAACTCTCACCCTAATCCTAGTCCTAAACCTAACCCTCAACCTCATCCTCACCCTACCCCTAAACCTAAACCTAACCTTCACCCTCACCCTCACTCTCACCCTCAGCCTTACCATAACCCTAACCCAAATCGTAACACTTACCCTCACCTTCACACTCACACTCACCCTAAACCTCACCCTCACCATAGCCCTCACCCTGAACCTAAACCTCACCCTAAAACTAACCCTAAAACTCACTCTTACCCTAAGCCTAACCCAAACCCAAAAATAAACCTAACCCTAACCCTAATTCTAAATCT
The DNA here is from genome assembly GCF_024711535.1 of Dipodomys merriami. Lineage (NCBI taxonomy): Eukaryota > Metazoa > Chordata > Mammalia > Rodentia > Heteromyidae > Dipodomys > Dipodomys merriami. The sequence continues at coordinate 270,861 of NW_027206580.1, forward strand.
AACCCTCATGCTAAAACTAACCCTATATCTAAAACTCACCCTAACCCTAATCCTAACCCTAACACTCACCCTTACCCTAACCCTAACACTAACCATAACCCTAACCCTAACCCTCACCACCACCCTCTCACTCAGCCTAAGTCTTAACCAAACCCTAATTTTAACCCTTACCCTCACACTCACCCTAAACCGAACCTTCACGCTCACAATAACCCTCAGCCTCACCCTAAACATCACCCTAACCCTCAATATAACCCTACCCCTAACCCTTTCCCTAACCCTAACCCTAAAACTAACCCTCACCCTCAACCTAATCCTCACCCAAACCCTAACCCTAATCCTTACCTAACTGAAAACCTCACCCTCACCCTCACACTCACCCTAACCCACACGCTTACCATAGCCCTCAACCTAAACCGAAACCTCACCCTAAACCTAACCCTAAACCTCACCCTCACCCTCACACTAACCCTAACCCTAAACCTCACCCTAAACCTCACTCTCACCCTAACCATAACCCTAAACATTACCCTCACATTAATCCTCACCCTAACCCTAAAGCTAACCCTAACCCTCATCCTCACACTAACTCTCAACCTAAACCTTACCCTCAATCTGACCCTAACCCTAACCCTAACCCTAACATTAACCCTAACCCTCACACTAACCCTAACCCTACCTCTCACCCTGTCCCTCACCCTCACCCTAACCCTAACCCTAACCCTCACCCTAACTCTAACCCTAAACTTCACCCTAACCCTCACCCTCACACTAACCCTCACATTCAACATAATCCTCACCCTAACATTAAACCTAACTCTTCCCTAACCGAAACCCTCACCTTCACCCTCATTCTCACCCTAACCCTCACACTCACCCGAGCCCTCACCTTAACCCTAACCCTAAACCTAAATCTAATCTTCACCCTCACCCTCACCATCACCCTCAGCCTAACTCTAACCCTAACCCTAGTTCTAAACCTAACCCTCAACCTCACCCTCACCCTAACCCTAAAACTAAACCTAACCTTCACCCTCACACTCACTGTCACCCTCAGCCTTAACATAACCCTAACCCAAATCGTAACCCTTACCCTCACCCTCACACTCACACTCACCCTAAACCTCACCCTCACCATAGCCCACACCCTGAACCTAAACCTCACCCTAACCTAACCCTAAACATCACTCTTACCCTAACCCTAACCCTAAACCTAACAATAACCCTAACCCTAAACCTAATTCTAAATCTAACCCTCATCCTAACCTTAACCCTATACCTGAAACTCACCCTAACACTAATCCTAACCCTAACACTCACCCTCACTGTCACCGTCACCCTAACATATAACCAAACCCTAATTCTAACCCTAAACCTCACACTAATCCTAACAATAACCCTCACCATCACCCTCACCCTCACCCTCACCCTAACCCTCATACTCAAACTCAGCCTAACCCTAACACTCACCGTCACCTAAAACTCCACCCTAACCCTAACACTCACCCTAACCCTAAACCTATCCCTAACCCTCACCCTCACCTTAACCCTAAACCTAAACCTAACTGTAAACCTAAACCTAAACCTAACCCTCACCCAAAATGATATCCTCACAATAACCCTAACGCTAGCACTCACCCTCACATTCACCCTAACCCTAACCCTAAACTTAACCCTCACTCTAAACTTAACACTTACTCTAACCCTAATCCTAACCCTCACACTAAACCTCACCCGAACCCTTATCCTCACACTAACCCTAAGCCTAACCCTCAACCTCACCCTCACCCTAACCCTAACCTGAAACCTAACCCTCACCCTAACCCGAACCCTTACACTAACCCTAACACTAACCCTCACACTAAGCCTCACCCTAAACCTAAACCAAACCCTAACCCTCACCTTCACCCTCACACTCACCCTAAATCACACCCTCACCATAGCCCTCACCCTAAACCTAAACCTCACCCTAACCCTGACCCTAAACCTCACCCTCTCTCTCACCCTAACCCTAACCCTAACCCTCACACTAACCCTCACCCTAACGCTAACCCTAAACCTAACCCTCACATTAATCCTCACCTTAACCCTAAAGCTAACCCTAACCCTCAGCCTCACACTAATCCTCAACCTAACCCTCACCTTCAAACTGACCCTAACCCTAAACTTAACCCTCACCCGAACCCTAACCCTCACAGTTACCCTAACCCTACCTCTCACACTAACCCTAACACTGAAACTAACCCTCACCCTCAACCTAATCCTCACCCTAACCATAACCCTAATCTTTACCTAAAGGAAACCCTCCCCCTCACACTCACACACACCCTAACACTCACCATCACCGTAGCCCTCACCCTAAACCTAAACATCACACTAACCCTCACCCTAAACTTCACCCTATCCCTAACCCTAACCCTCACTCTAACCCTCACCCTAACGCTAACCCTAACACAAACCCTCACCCTCACACTAACCCTCACCTTAACACTAACCCTAACACTAACCCTCACCCTAAACCTAACACTAACCCTAACCCTCACCCTCAAAATAAACCTCACCCTAACCCTTACCCTAACACTAACCCTAACCCTAAGGCTAACCCTCATTCTCACCATCACCCTAACACTAACACTAACCCTCATCCTCATCAACACCCAAACCCTAACCCTAACTAACACCCTCACCATCACACTAACCGTAACCCTAACACTAACCCTCACCGTAACCCTAACACTTACCTTAACCCTAACACTAACACTCACACTAAACCTCACCCTCACCCTAACATTAACACTAACTCTCCCCCTCACCCTCACACTCACACTCACCCTAACCCTAACCCTCACCCTAACCCAAAACTTTAACCTAAACCTAACCCTACCAGTCACCCTAACTCTCACCCTCAGCCTAACCCTAAACCTAAACCTCATCCTAAACCTAACACTAACCCTAACCCTTACCCGCGCCCTAACCCTAACCCTAAACCTAATACTTACCTAACTGAAAACCTCAGCCTCACCCTCAGTCTCACCCTAACCCACACCCTCACCGTAGCCCTCACCCTAAACCTAAACCTCACCCTAACCCTAACTCTAAACCTCAACCTCACCCTCACCCTAAACCTAACACTAACCCCAACCTAAACCTCACCGTAATCCTCACCCTCACCATAACACTAACCCTAAACCTAACCCTCACATTAATCCTCACCCTAACCCTAACGCTAACCCAAAAGCTCACCCTCACCCTAACCCTCAACATAACCCTTAACCTCAACCTGAACCTATGCCTAACCCAAACCCTAACCCTCACACTAACCCTAACACTCACACTAACCCTAACCCTACCTCTCACCGTAAACCTCACCCTCACCCTAACCAAAACCCTAAACCTAACCCTCACATTAATCCTCACCTTAACCCTAATGCTAACCCTAACCCTCAGCCTCACACTAACCTCAACCTAAACCTTACCCTCAACCTGAACCTAACCCTAACCCTAATCCTAACACTAACCCTAACCCTCACACTAACCCTAACCCTACATCTCACCCTAACCCTAACCCCAATACTCATCCTAACCCAAACCCATACCCTAAGCCTAACCCTACCCTCACCCTAACCCTCACCATCAGCCTAACCCTAAACCTAAACCTCACTCCAAAGCTAACCCTAAACCTAACCCTAACCCTTACCCTCACCCTAATCCTAACCCTAACCCTAACCCTATTCCTTACCTAACTGAAAGCCTCACCCTCTCACTCACATTCACGCTAATCCACACCCTCACCATAGCCCTCACCCTAAACCTAAACCTCAACCTAAGCTTAACCCTAACCTTTACCAACAATAAACCCTCCCCCTCACACTCACACACACCGTAACACTCACCATCACCGTAGCCCTCACCCTAAACCTAAACGTCACACAAACCCTCACCCCAAAATTCACCCTAATCCTAACCCTAACACTAACCCTCACTCTAACCCTCACCCTAACCCTAACCATAACCCTAACCATAACCCTCACCCTAACTCTAACACTTACCCTAACCCTAAGCCTAACCTTAAATCTCACCCTAACCCTAAACCTAACCCAAACCCTGTCACTCACACTAAACATTAGCTTAACATTAACCCTAACACTAACCCTCACAATAAACCTAACAATAACCCTAACCCTCACCCTCAACCTAACCCTCACCCTAATCCTTATCCTCACACTAACCCTAACCCTAAGGCAAACCCTCACCCTCACCCTCACGCTAACACTAACCCTAGCCCTCACACTCAACATCACCCTAACCCTAACCCGAACCCTCACCCTCAACCTAACCATAAACCTAAATCTCACCCTCGCATTAATCCTCACCCTAAACGTAACACTAAACCGAACCCTCACCCTCACCCTAACCCTCACATTAACCCTTATCCTAACACTAACACTAAACCTAACCCTAAACCTCATCCTAACCATCACCCTAACCCTAACCCTAAACCTAACCCTAACCCTCACCCTAACCCTAACCCTCACCCTAACCCAAACCCTCACCCTAATCCTAACCCTAACCCTCACACTAACCCTCACCCTCACCCTAACCCTAACCCTCAACCTCACCCTCACCCTCACCCTAACCCTAACCCTAACCCTCACACTAACCCTCACTCTAACCCTAACCCTAACCCTAAAACTCACCCTCACCCTAACCCTAACCCTCACCCTAAAACAAACCCTTACCCTAACCGTAATCCTAACCCTCAACCTAACCCTCACCCTCAGTCTAACCCTAAACCTAAACCTCACTCTAAACTTAAACCTAACCCCAATCCTAAACCTGACCTTCACCCTAATCCTAACCCTAACCCTAATCCTTACCTAACTGAAAACCTCACCCTCACCCTCACACTCACCCTAACCCACACCCTCACTTTAGCCCTCACCCTAAACCTAAACCTCAACCGAAATTTAACCCTAAACCTCACCCTCACCCTCACCCTAACCCTAACCCTAACCTAACCCTCACCCTATCCCTCACGCTCACCCTAAACCTAACCCTAAATGTAACCCTCACATTAATCCTCACCATAACCCTCACCCTAACCCTCACCCTAACACTCATGCTAACCCTAACCCTAACCCTCACTCTCACCCTAACCTTAAACCTAACACTTACCCTCACATTAATCCTAACCCTAATCCTAACCCTAACCCTCACACTAAACCTAACCCTCCCCCTAACCCTAACTCTAACCCTAACCGTCACCCCCTAACCCTAACCCTAACCCTAACCATCACCCTAACCCTCAACCTAACCCTTACCATAACCCTATCCCTCAACCTCACCCTATCCCTCAGCCTAACCCTTAACCTCACATTCACCTTAACACTCACAAACCCTAACCCTTACCCTAACCCTAACCCTATACCGCACCTTCACCCTCACCCTCAACTGCAGCCTAACACTCACAATAACCCTAAACCTAACCCTAACCTTAAATCTCACCCTACAGGTAACCATAACCCTAACCCTAACGTTCAAACTTACCCTAACCTTCACACTAACACTGACCCTCACCCTAAACCTCACCTTAACCCTAACCCTAACCCTAAACCTAAACCTAAACTAACCTAAAACCTCACACTCAACCTCAATCACAGACTAACACTCACTCTCACACTAGCCCTAACCCTAACCCTAACCCAAAGCCTAATCCTAAACCTCACCCTCACCTTCACACTCAATCTCACCCTCAGCGTAACCCCAACCCTAACCCTAATCCTAACCCTCACCCTCACCCTAACCCTAATACTAACCATAACCATCACCCTTACCCTAACCCTAATCCTAACCCTAAACCTCACCAGAACACTAACCCGAAGCCTAATTCTAACAATCAGACTCACACGCACCATAATCCTAAACCTAAGCCAATCCCTAAAGCTCACCTTTACCCTAACCCTCACCCTAACCCTTGCCCTCAACTTATCCCTAACCCTATTCCTAAACCTCACACAAATGCGAACCCTAACCCAAACCCTAACCCTAAACCTCACCCTCACCCTTAGCTTTACCCTAACCCTAATCCTAATGCTAACCCTAACCCTCACCCTAACACTCAACCTAACACTCACGCTAACCCTAACCCTCACTCTCACCCTAACTTGAATCCTAATCCTTACCCTTACCCAAATTCTAACACTAACCCTAACCCTCACACTAAACCTAACCCTCCCCCTAACCGTAACCCTAAACCTAACCCTAACCATCACTCTTACCCTAACACTCAAACTCACCCTATCCTTCACACTAACCCTTAACCTCACCTTCACCCTAACCCTCACACTAACCCTATTCTCACCCTAACACTATCCCTATACCGCACACTCACCTTCACCCTCAACCTCAGCCTAACCCTCACAATAACCCTAACCCTAACCTAACCCTAAAACTCACCCTAAACCTCACCCTAACCCTCACCCTCAACCTCACTCTAACTAACCCTAAGCCTCACCTACACACTAACCCTCAACCTAAGCCTAAGTCTCACCCACACCCTAACATTCACACTCATCCGAACCGGAACACTCACCTTAACCCTGACCCTCACCCTAAACATAAACTGAACGCTAACCCTCAACCTAAACCTAACCCTAACCCTAACCCTCACACTTACCCTCACCCTCACCCTAAGCCAAACCCTAAGCCAAACCCTAATCCTAAACCTTACCGTCACCCTCACCCTAACCCTAACCCTAACCCTAATCCTCACCTTCACCCTCACCCTAAACCTAACCCTAACCCTAAACCTAAACCTCACCCTAACACTCACTGTCGCACTAAGCCTATCCCTAAATCTCAACCTCAACCTAACGCTATCCCTAACCCTAACCCTCACCCTAAACCTCACCATAACCCTAACGGTAACCTGAACCCTCACTGGCACCCTAATCCTCACCCTAAGCCTTATCCACACCTTAACCCTAACTTTAACCCAAATCCTAACCCTCACCCTAAAACTCACCCTCACCCGAACCCTCACCCTAACCCTTACACTCCGCCTCGTCCTATCCCTAACGCTCTCCCTAACCCTCACACTAAACCTAACCCTCACGCTAAACCTAAACCTACGCCTCACCTTAACCCTCACCCTCACCCTAATCCTAACTGAAACCTAACCCTCACCCTCACCCTCACCCTAACCCTAACTTAAAACCTAACCCTCACCCTCACTCTCACCCTAACCCTAAACCTAACCCTAACCCTCACCCTAACACTAAACATCACCTTAAACCTAACCCTAACCCTCACTCTCACCCTAATCCTAACCCTAAACCTAACTCTCACCCTAACCCTCACCCTAATCCTAATGCTATCCCTAAACCTTATACTCAACCTAACACTCACCCAAAAACTTACCCTCACCCTAACCCAAACCATAACCGTCACACTAACCCTAACCCTCACCCTAACCCTAACCCTACATCTTACACTACACCTCACCCTAAACATAACCCTAACCCTCACCCTAACCCTAACCCTAACCCAAACCTCACCGTCACCCTAATGCTCACCCTAACCCTAACCCTCACCCACACACTACGACTCACCCTCACCCAAAACCTCACCCTCACCCTAACCCTCAACCTCACCCTAAACATCACCCTAACCCTAATCCACAACCTAACCCTAACCCTAACCCTCACTCTAAGCCTAACCCTCACCCTCACCCTAACCCTCACCCTCAACCTAATCCTTACCCTAACCCTAACCCTAACACTTACCTAATCGAAATCCTCAGTTTCACCCTCACGCTCATGCTAACGCGCACCCTCACCATGGCCCTCACCCTAACGCCAACCCTAACTCTCACCCTCATCATCACCCTCAACCTCAGCATAACCCCAACCCTAAAAGTCACAATAACCCTCACCGTCACCCTAACAATCACCCTCAACCTCACCCTCACCCTAACCCTCACCCTCACCCTAGCCCTCACTCTTAACCTTACCCTCACCTAACCCTAACCCTCACACTAAACCTAACCCTCAACCTAACCCTAAGCTTCACCCTGAACCTAGTCCTCACCCTAACCGTAATCCTAACCCTAATCCTCATCCTAACGCTAACATTCACCCTCACCCTAAACATCACCCTCACCCTCACCCTCACCTTAACCCTAACCCTAAACCTTACCGTCACACTGTCTCACCCTAACCATTACACTCACCCTCACCCTAACTTTCAAACTAACCCTAACCTACACCCTAACCCTAACTCTAACCCTCACCCTCACCCTCACTCTCATCCTAATACTAACACTAACCCTAATCGTATCCCTGACCCTCAACCTCATCCTACCCTAAAACTAAGCTTAAACCTCAACCTCACCCTCACCCTGAACCTCCCCCTCCCCCTAACAATCACCCTCACCCTCACCCTATCCCTAACCCTAACCCTCTCCATCATCCTATCCCTCAACCTAACCCTTACCCCAACCCTAACACTCAACCTCACCCTATCCCTCCCCTAACCCTTAACCTCACCTTCACCCTAACCATCAAACTAACCCAAACCCTCATCCTAACCCTATCCCTATCCTGCATCCTCACCCTCAACCTCAACCTCAGCCTAAACCTCACAATAACTCTAACCCTAACCCTAATCCTAAATCTCACCCTACAACTCACCCTACTCCTAACCCTAACCCTAAACCTCAACCTCACCCTAACCCTCACCCTAAAACTTAACCTCAACCTAACCCTCACCGTAACCCTAACAATAACCCTATCCCTCACTCTAACCCTCACAATAACCCTAAGCCTAAACCTAACCCTCAACCAAAATGTCACCCTAAAACAAACACTAACTGTAACCCTCAACCTAAACCTAATCCTAAACCTAACCCTCAAACTCACCCTAACTCTCACCTCACCATAACCGTCACCATAACCCTAACCCTCACCCTCACCCTAACCCTCACCCTCACCCTCACCCTAACCCTATCCCTAACCTCACCCTCATCCTAACCCTCAACCTTACCTTTAGCTCACGGTAACCCTAAACCTAAACCTAACCCTAACCCTCAAACTAACACTAAAGCTCACACTAACCCTAACCCTACCCCTCACCCTAAACCTCAACCTAAACCTAACCTTAACCCTAACCCCCACCCTAACCCTAACCTTCACCGTAACCCTCACCCTCACTCTCACCCTCACCCTCAAACTAACCCTAAACCTAGCCCTCAGCCTATCCCTCAACCTAACCGTTACCCCAACCCTAACACTCAACCTCACTGTTTACCTTATCCTAAACCTTAACCTCACCTTCACCCTAACCAACACACTAACCCTAACCCTCACCCTAACCCTATCCCTATCTCGCAACCTCACCCCCACTCTCATCCTCAGCCTAACCCTCACAATAACCCTAACCCTAACCCTAAATCTCACCCTACAACACACCATAACCCTAACCCTCACCCTCAAACTCATCCGAACCCTCAACCTAACACTTACCCTCAACCTAACCCAAACCCTAAACCTAACACTAACCCTAACCCTCATTGTAACCCTCATAATAACTCCAAGCTTAAACTACCCCTCAAACTATACCTCACCCTAACCCAAAACCTAACCGTAACCCTCAATCTTAACCTAACCCTCACCCTCACCGTCACCCTAACTCTCAGCCTAAACCTAACCCTCACTCTCAACCTAGCCCTCACCCTCACATTAACACTAACGGTAACCCAAACCCTAAAGCTAACCCTCACCCTAACCCTCCCCCTCCCCCTCCCCCTAACCCTAACTCTCACCCTCACCCTAACCCTATCCCTAATCCTCACCCTCATCCTAAACCTCACCCTTAACCTTAGCTCACGGCTACCCTAAACCTAAGCCTAACCATAACCCTCACCCTAACACTAAGGCTCATACTAACCCTAACCTTACCCCTCACCCTAACCCTCAACATAAACCTAACCCTAACCCTAACACTCACCCTAACCCTCACCATTAACCTCACACACACCCACACCCTAACACTAAACCTAGCCCTCACCCTAACCCTCAACCTAACCATTACCCCAACAATAACATTCAACCTCACCCTATACCTCACCCTAAACCTTAACCTAACCTTCACCCTAACCATCACACTAACCCTAATCCTCACCCTAACCCTATCCCTATCTCGCACCCTCACCCTCACCCTCCACATCAGCCTAACCTTCACAATAACCCTAACCCTAACCCTAACCCTAAATCTCACCCTACAACTCAACCTAACCCTCAACCTCACCCTAACCCTCACACTAACACTTACCCTCAACCTATCCCTCACCCTAACCTTCATTGTAACCCTCACAATAAACCTAAGCCTAAACCTAACACTCAACCTTACCCTAACCCTCACACTCTCCCTAACCCTCACCCTAACCCTAACACTCACCCTCACCCTAACCCTCACCCTCACATTAACACTAACGGTAACCCTAACCCTAACGCTAACCCTCAAACTAACCCTAATCCTAAACCTAACACTCAACCTTACCCTAACACTCACACTCTCCTTAAACCTCACCCTAACCCTAAACCTCACCCTCACCCTAACCCTCACCCTCACATTAACACTAAAAGTAACCCTAAACCTAACGCTAACCCTCAACATAACACTTCCCCTCACCCTCACCATAACCTTAACTCTAACATTAACGTTTACCCTAATCATAAACCTCACCCTAGCCCTCACCCTCACCCTGATCCTCACCCTCACCCTAGCCCTCACCCTGACCCTCACTATAATCATTATCCTCACCCTAACCCTAACCATAACCCTAATCCTAACCCACACACTAACACTAACCCTCACCCTAACCCTGCACTTATCCCTCACCCTAACCCTCAAAATAACCCTCACCCTCAACCTCACCCTAGCCCTAACCCTCACCCTAACCCTAAGCCTCATTCACACCCTAACACTCAACCTAAACCTAAGCAGCACTCACACCTTAACCCTCACCCTCACCAGAACCCGAACCCTCACACTAAACCTGACCCACACCCTAAACATCAACCTAACGCTAACCATCACCCTAACCCTAACCCTAACTCTCAGTCTCACACTCACCCTCACCCCAAGCCTAACCCTAACCCTCACCCTATCCCTAACCCTAAACCTAAACCTCACCCTAATCCTAACCCTCCACTTCAACATAACACTAACACTAACCCTAAACCTAACCATGAACCTAAGCCTCACCATAAACCTAACGGTAACCCTAACCCTCACCCTCACGCTAACCCTCACACTAACCATTATCCTCACCATGACCCTAACGTTAACCCAAATCCTAACCTCACCCTAACCCTTTCCCTCAACCTCGTCCGATTCCTAAACCTCACCCAAACGCTCACACTAAACCTAACACTCACCCTAACCCTAACCCTACCCCTCACCCTACCCTTCACACTAACCCGAACCCTAACCCTAACCCTCACCCTCACCCTAACCTCCACCGTCATCCTAACCCTCACCCTAAAACTAACCCTCACACAAACACTAACCCTCACCCTTACCTGAAACCTCACCCTCACCCTAACAATCACCCTCACCCTAAACATCACCCTAACCCTAACCCTAACCATAGCCCTCACACTAACCCTAATCCTGACCCTAAACCACACCCTCAACCTAACACTCACCCTAACCATTACGCTCACCCTATCGCTAAACCTAACCCTAAACCTAACCCTCACACTACTCTATCCCTCACCTTAAACCTAACCCTACTCCTCAGCCTAACCCTCATCCTAACCTTAAACCTCAACCTAACCCTAACCCTAACCCTCACCCAACCCTAATCCTCACACACACCCTAACCCTCACCCTTACCTGAAACCTCACCCTCACCCTAAACCTAACCCTAGCCCTCACACTAACCCTAACCCTGACCCTAAACCAAACCCTCACCCTAACACTCACCCTAACCATTATGCTCACCCTAACCCTAAACCTAACCCTATCCCTAACCCTCACCCTAACCCTCACCCTAACCCTAACCCTCACCCTCACCCTCACCATAACCCTCAACCTAACCCTAACCCTCACCTTAACCCTTACCCTAATCCGAACTCTAAACCTAACACTCACACTATCGCTAATCCTAACACACAACCTCATCGTAACCCTGATCGTCACCCTAAAACTCAACCTAAACCTAACCTTTACCCACACACTAAACCTCACCATCATCCGAACCCGAATCCTCACCCTATCCCACACTCTAACCCTAAACCTAACCCTAATCTTAGCAGTAATCCTAACCCTAACCCTCACCCCAACCCTAACCCTAACACAAACCCTCACCCTAAATCTTATACTAAGCCTCATCCTCAGCCTAAACCTAACACTAACCCTAATCCTGCACCTAAGCCTCACCAACACCCTCACCCTATCTATAACCCTAAACCTATCCCTAAACCTCACCCTCACCCTCACCCTCAACTTCACCCTAAGCCAAACCCTAACCCTCACCCTAATTCTAACCTAAACCTCACCTTCACACTCACCTGAAGCCTAACCATAACCCTTACACTAATCCTAAAACCTAATCATCACCCTCACCCTCACCCTAAACCTAACCCTAAACCTAACCTTAACCCTCACCCTTACCCTCACACTAACCATAACCCAAACCCTAACCCTTACCCTCACCCTAACCCTAACCCTCACCCTAACCCTAACCCTAACACTCACGCTCAACCTAACCATAAACTTAACCCTAACACTCACCCTAACCTTCACCCTAACCCTAAACCTCACCCTCATTCTAATCCTCACCCTAACCCTTATCCTCACACTAACTTTAACTCTAACCCAAACCCTAACCCTCACACTAAGCCTAACTCTCACCATAACCATAACCATAACCCTCACCCTAACCCTAACCCTAACCCTCACCCTAACCCCAAACCTCACCTTGACCCTCAGTCTCAACCTAATCCACACCACATCCCTAATCCTAATCCTTAACAAAAGGAAAACCTCACCCTCACCCTAACACTCACCGTCACCCTAAAATTCACCCTCACCCTAGTACTCACCCTTATCCTAACCCTAACCCTCAGACTCATCCTCACTCTCAGGCTAACCCTAATACTAACCCTAATCCAAACACTAACCCTCACACTCACCCTCATCCTAAACCTAACCCTAACCCTAACCCTCAACCTCACCCTCACCCTAATACTAAAAGTAAACCTAACCCTCACCCTAACCCTAACCATCACCCTAAACCTAAACCTCACCCTCGCACAAACTCTCACCCTAACCCTTACCCTCATCCTAACCCTAACACTAATCCTCACAGTAATCCTAAACCTAACCCTAACCCTCACCCTAACCCTCACCCTCACCTTAACACTAATGCTAACATTAACCCTCAGCCTCACCCTAAACTTCGCCCTAACCCTTACCTTCACCTTAACCCTATCCCTCACCCTCACCCTAACCCTCACTCTAACACTTATGCTCACCCTAACCCTCACGCTAACCCTATCCCTAACCCTAACACTACCCTTCAACCTAACCCTCAACCAAAACCTAAGCCTAAACCTAACCCTAAGACTCACGCTAACCCTTACCCTCACAGGAACATTAACCCTAACCCTCTGCCTAACCCTCATCCTAAACCTAACCCTAAACCAACCATCACCCTGACCTTAGCCCTAACACAAACCCTAACTCTAACCCTAACACTAATCTTCACCCTCACCCTCACACTTACCCTCAGCATAAGCTAACCCTAACCGTAATCCAAACCCTAAACCTAACCCTCACCCTAACTCTAAACCTAACCCTAAACAAAACTCTCACCCTAACCCTAACCCTATGTGTTACCCTCACCCTAAACCTAATCCCAATCCAATACATGACCCTTACCTTACCCTAACCCTTACCATCACCCTAACCCTAACCCTAACCCTCAGCCTAACTCTCATCCAAACCCTAACCCTAACACTAACCCACACCCAAACGCTAACCCTCATCCTGACCCTCACCATCACCCTTATCCTAACAGTCACCCTCACCCTCACCCTAACCCTAACCATAACCCTGACCCTAACCCTAAACGTAACTCTGAACCTCACTCTCACCCTCAACCTAAGCCTAAACCTACACCTAAGCCTAATCCTGAACCTAACCCTCACCCTCAACCTAAACCTAACCCTCACCCTAACCATAAACCTCACCCTAACCATAACCCTAACATTAAGCTCACCCTCACATTAACCCTAACCCTAACCGTAACCCTCAACCTAACCCACACCCTAATCCTAATGCTCACACTAAACCACACCCTCACCCTAAACCTAACACTAAGCCTAACCCTCACCCTCAACCTAAACCTAACTGTAATGCTAACCTTAACCCTCTCCCTCACCCTAACCCTCACTCTAACTCTTACCCTCACCCTAACACTAACACTAAACCTCACGCTAACCCTCATCCTAAACCTAAACCTAAACCTAACCCTCACCCTAACGCTCATCCTAATCCTCAACCTAACACTAACCCTCACCCTTTCCCTAACCCTCACCCTAAACTTTACCCTCACCATAACCCTAAACCTAACCCTAACCCTAACCCTCAACCTAACCCTAACCTTAACCCTAAACCTAACCCTCACCGGATCCCTAACCCTCACTCTCACCCTCAGCCTAAACCTCAACCTAAACGTAATCCTAACACTAACCCTCATCTTCACCCTAGCTCTAACCCTAACACTACCCTGACGCTGACCTTAACCCCAACCCTCACTTTAACCCTGACTCTCACCCTCACCCTAACCCTAACCCTCACCATAACCCGAACTCTAACCCAAATGCTCACGCTCACCCTAAATATCACCCAAAACCTAACCCTCACCCTAACCCTAAACCTAACCCTCACCTACATCCTAACCCTCACTCTCACCCTCACCCTCACTCTCACCCTCACTCTAAACATAAGTCTAAACCTAACCCTCACCCTAACCCTAACCCTAATCCTCACCCTAACCCTAACCCGCACCTTAAACCTCAACCTAAACCTAAACCTCACCCCAACCCTAACACTAAGACTTTCCTAACCGAAACCCTCACCCTCACCCTAATCCTCACTCTAACCCGCACCCTCCCACTAGCCGTCACCCTAAACCTAACCTAAACCCTAACCCTCACCCTCACCCTCACCCTCAACCTTAGACTAAACCTAACCCTAAACTTAATCCTAACCCTAACCCCAAACCTCACTCTCACCCTAAATTTAACTCTAACCCTAACCCTAACCCTAATGCTCACACTAGCCCTAACCCTCACCCTAAACCTAACCCTAAAACTAACCCTCACCCTAACCCTAACTCTAACCCTAATGCTAACACTAAACCTCAATCTCAACCTAACCCGCACCCTAACACTTAACCTAAACCATAAACTCACCCTAACCCTCACCCTAAACCTTACCCTAATTCTCAACCTAACCCTAACCCTAACCCTCACCCTAACCCGACCCATCAGCCCCACCCACACCTTCAATGTAACCCTAACCCTAATCCTCAACCTATCCCTAATCATAACTCTAAACCTCACCCTAAGCCTCTCCCTCACCATAACCCTAATGCTAACATTAACCCTCAACCTCACCCTAAACCGCGACCTAGCACTTATCCTCACCATAACCCTATCCCTCACTCGAAACCTAACCCCCAGCCTAACCCTTACCCTCACCCTCACCCTAAACCTAACAATAACTCTCACCCTAACCCTCACCCTAACCCTAAGGCGAAACCTAACCCTTACTCTCACCTTACCCTCAACCTAACCCTTACCTTCACCCGATCCCTAAACCGAACCCACAGCATAACCCTCATCCTAACCCTATCCCTAAGCCTAACCCTCACCCCCAAACTAACCCTAACCCTAACCCTCACCTTAAACCTCACCCTCACCCTAATCCTCACACTAACCCTAACCCTAAGCCTTTCCTAAGTGAAAGCCACAGCCTCACCCTAACCCTCAACCTAACCCTTACCTTAAACTTCACCCTCACCCTAACCCTAACCTTATGCCTATCCTATCTGAAACGCTCACCCTCACCATAACCCTCCTCCTTAACCTCACCCTCCCGACAGCCCTCACCCTCAACTTAACCCTAAGCCTAACCCTCACGCTTAACCTCATCCTAATTCTAACCCTAACCCTAACCCTCACCCTAACCCTAACCCTAACCCTAACACTAACCCTCAACCTAACCATCACCATAAAACTAAACCTAACCCTAACCCTCAACCTGAGGTTCACTCTCACCCTAACCCTAACCCTAATACTCACACTCAACCTAACCCTCACCCTAAACCTTACCCTCACCCTAACCTAAACCCTAATCCTAACACTAACCCTCACACTAAAACTAACACTCACCCTAACCCTAACCCTAACCCTAAACCTCAGCCTAAACCTCATCCTAACCCTAACCCTAACCCTCAACCTAAACCTAACCCTCACCCTCACCCTAACCCTCAACCTCACCCTCACCCTCACTCTCAGCATTAATAATAACCATAACCCTAATCCTAAACCTAACCCTCACCCTCAACCTCACCCTAACTCTAACCCTAACCCGAACCCTGAACCTCACCCTAAACCTAAACCTATCCCTGACACTCACCCTAAACCTAAGCCTCACCCTAAACCTAACCCTAAACCTCACCCTCACCCTAATCCTAACCCTCACCCTAAACATCACTCTAACCCTAATGCTAACCCTAAACCTCACCCTCACAATAAAGCTAACCCTAACCGTTAACCTCACCATAACCCTAACCCTAACCCTAATCCTCACACATATCCTAACCATAGCCCTCACCCTAAACCTAATCCTCACCCTAACCCTAACCCTCACCCTAACCCTAACCCTAACCCTCACCCTCACTCTCACCCTAACCCTAAACCTAACTCTCATCCAAACCCTAACACTCACCCTCACTATCAACTTCACCATCACCCTCACCCTAACCCTCACAATCACCCCCACCCTAACCCTAAACTTAAACCTAACGTTCACCATAAACCTAATCCTCAACCTCACCCTCATCCTCACAATCAACCTCACCCTAACCCTCACCCTCACCCTCACCCTAAACCTAACCATAAACATAACCCTCACCCTAAACCTAACTATGACCCTCACCCTCACCCTCACCCTAAGCCTAACCATTCACCGAAGCCTAATCCTAAACCTAACCCTCACCCTCACCCTCACAGTAAAGATAAACGTCACCCTAACCCTAACCCTAACCCTAGCCCTTACCCTAACCCTTAACCTAATCGTCACTTAACCCTAACCCTAACCCTAACCCTAACCCTCACCCTCACCCTAACCCTAACCCTAAAGCTAACCCTAACACGCACAATCACCCTAAACCTAACCCTAACCCTCACCCTCACCCTAACCCTAACCCTAAAGCTAAACCTAACACTCACAATCACCCTAAACCTAACCCTAACCCTCACCCAAACCCTAACCCTAAACCTAATGCTATCCCTAACACTCACCCTCACCCTAACCCTCACTCTAACCCTTACCCTCAGCCTAACACTCAGCCTAACCCTAACCCTAACACTAACACTAAACCTCACCCTACCCCTCGCCCTAACCCTAAACCTACATCTAACGCTCACCCTAACGCTCACCCTAACCATGAACCTAACCCTAAACCTCACCCTCACCCTAACCCTCACCCTAAAACTTACCCTCACCCTAACCCTATACCTAACCCAAATTCTAACCCTCACACTCACCCTAAGCCTAACCTGAACCCTAACCCTCACCCTAACCCTCACCCTAACTCTAACCCTACCCCTAAACCTCACCCTCACCCTAAACCTCATCCTAACCCTTAACTTCACCATAAACCTAACCTTAACCCTAACCCTAATACTCACCGTAATCCTTACCTTCACCCTCGCAATAACCCTCACCATCACCTTAACCGTCACCCTAACACTAACCATCACCCGCACCCTAAAACTCACCTTCACCACAACCCTCACACTCACCCTAACCCTACCGTAAACCTCATCCTAACTCTAACCCTCACCCTAAACCTAACTCTAACCCTGACCCTCATACTAACCCTTACTCTCACCTTAACATTCACCCTAAACCTCACCCTAACATTAACGCTAACCTTAACCCTCACTCTCAGCCTAACCCACACCCTAACCCTTATCCTCACACTAACGCTAAACCTAACCCTCACATTAACCCTAACCCTGACCATAACCCCTCAACCTAACCCTCACCCTAACCCTAAACCTAACCCTCACCCTAACCCTAACCCTAAACCTAACCCTCACCCTAAACCCAACCCTAACACTAATGCTAACCCTAAACCTCAACCTCACCCTTAAACTCACCCTAAACCTCACCCTAATCTTTACCCTCACCCTCAACCTCACCCAAACACTAACCCTAACCACAACCCTCACCCTAACCCTCCCCCTATCCCTAAACCTAACCCTATCCCTCAGCCTAATCCTCAACCTAAACCTAACCCTAACACTAATCCTCAACCTATCCCTAACCCTAACCCTAACCCTCACCCTAACCGTCACCATCACCTTAACACTAATGCTAACATTAACCCTCAGCCTCACCCTAAACTTCGCCCTAACCCTTACCTTCACCTTAACCCTATCCCTCACCCTCACCGTAACCCTCATTCTAACCCTTACACTCACCCTAACCCTCAAGCAAACCCTATCCCTAACCGTAACACTACCCTTCAACCTAAACCTCACACGAAACCTAAGCCTAAACCTAACCCTAACCCTCACCCTAACCCTTACCCTCACACGAACACTAACCCTAATCCTCTGCCTAACCCTCACCATAAACCTAACCCTAACCCTAACCATCACCCTGACCTTAGCCCTAAAACAAACCCTAACTCTAACCCTAACACTAATCTTCACCCTTACCCTCAATGTCACCCTCAGCCTAACCCTAACCCTAACCCTAATCCAAACCCTAAACCTAACCCTCACCCTAACTCTAAACCTAACCCTAAGCAAAACTCTCACCCTAACCCTAACCCTATGCCTTACCCTCATCCTAACACTAACCCTAATCCAATACCTGACCCTTACCTTACCCTAACCCTTACCATCACCCTAACCCTAACCGTAACCCTCAACTTAACTCTCATCCTAACCCTAAATCTAACCCTAACCCACACCCAAACGCTAACCCTCACCCTCAACCTCACCATCACCCTTACCCTAACAATCACCCTCACCCTCACCCTAACACTAACCATAAACCTGACCCTAACCCTAACCGTTAACCTAATTCTCACCCTAAACCTAACCCTAACCCTAACCCCCAAACTAACCCTACCCCTACGCCTAACCCACACCTTAAACCTAACCCTAATTCTCACCATATCCCTAATCATAACTAACCCTCACCCTAACCCTCACCCTAACCATAACCCTAATGCAACATTAAACCTCAACCTCACCCTAAACCTCGCCCAAACACTTATCCTCACCATAACCCTATCCCTCATCCGAACCCTAACCCCAACCCTAACCCTTACCCTCACCCAAACCCTCACCCTAACCCTAACCCAAAACCTAACACTAACTCTCACCCTAACCCTCACCCTAACCCAAAGGCGAAACCTCACCCTAATCCTAAACCTCACCCTAACCATCACTCAAACCCTAATGCTAACCCTAAACCTCACCCTCACCATAAACCTCACCCTAACCCCTAACCTCACCATAACCCTAACACTAACCCTAATCCTCACACATATCCTAACCATAACCCTCACCCAAAACCTAACCCTCACCCTAACCCTAACCCTCACCCTAACCCTAACCCTAACCCTCACCCTCACTCTCACCCTAACCCTAAACCTAACACTCATCCAAACCCTAACACTCACCCTCACCATCAACCTCACCATCACCCTCACCCTAACCCTCACAATCACCCCCAACCTAACCCTAACCCTAAACCTAACGTTCACCCTAAACCTAATCTTCAACCTCACCCTCACCCTAACTATCAACCTCACCCTAAACCTCACCCTCACCCTCACACTAAACCTAACCATAACCCTAACCCTCACACTAAACCTAACTATGACTGTCACCCTCATACTCACGCTAAGCCTAACCTTACACCTAAGTCTAATACTAAACCTAACCCTCACCCTCACCCTCACCCTAAAGCTAAACGTCACCCTAACCCTAACACTAACCCTAGCCCTTACCCTAACCCTTAACCTCATCGTCACTTAACCCTAACCCTAACCCTAACCCTCACCCTCACCCTAACCCTAACCCTAAAGCTAACCCTAACACTCACAATCACCCTAAACCTAACCCTAACCCTCACCCAAACCCTAACCCTAATCCTAATGCTATCCCTAACACTCACCCTCACCCTAACCCTCACTCTAACCCTTACCCTCAGCCTAACACTCAGCCTAACCCTAACCCTAACACTAACACTAAACCTCACCCTAACCATCACCCTAACAATAAACCTACATCTAACACTCACCCTAACGCTCACCCTAACCCTCAACCTAACCCTAAAACTCACCCTCACCCTAACCCTCACCCTAAAACTTACCCTCACCCTAAACCTATACCTAACCCTAATTCTAACCCTCACCCTCACCCTAAGCCTAACCCGAACCCTAACCCTCACCCTAACCCTCACCCTAACTCTAACGCTACCCCTAAACCTCACCTTCACCCTAAATCTCATCCTAACCCTTACCTTCACCATAAACCTAACCTTAACCCTAACCCTAATACTCACCGTAATCCTTACCTTCACCCTCACCATAACTCTCCCCATCACCTTAACCGTCACCCTAACCCTCACCATCACCCACACCATAAAACTCACCCTCACCAGAACCCTCACACTCACCCTAACCCTCCCCTAAACCTCACCCTAACTCTAACCCTCACCCTAAACCTAACTCTAACCCTGACCCTCATACTAACCCTTACCGTCACCTTAATATTCACCCTAAACCTCACCCTAACACTAACGCTAACCCTAACCCTCACTCTCAGCCTAACCCACACCCTAACCCTTAACCTCACACTAACGCTAACCCTAACCCTCACATTAAACCTAACCCTGACCATAACCTGTCACCCTACACCTCACCCTAATCCTAAACCTAACCCTCACCCTAACCCTAAACCTAACCCTCACCCTAACCCTAACCCTAAACCTAACCCTCACCCTAAACCTAACCCTAACACTAATGCTAACCCTAAACCTCAACCTCACCCCAAACCTCACCCTAACCATAACCCTCACCCTAACCCTCACCCTATCCCTAACCCTAACCCTAACACTAACCCTAACACTAATACTCACCCTAACACTCATGCTAACCCTAAGCCGAACCCTAACACTCACCCTCACCCTAACCCTGACCGTAACATTTACCCTCACCCAAAACCTAACCCGAGCCCTCAGCCCAACCCCCATCCTAACCCTATCCTTAAACCTAACCCTCACACTCACCCTAACCCTAACTCTATTCCTCACCTTAAACCTCACCCTCACCCTAATCCTCACACTATCCTAACCCTAATCCTTTCCTAAATGAAAGCCTCAGCCTCAACCTAACCCTCACCCTAACCCTCACCTTAAACTTCACCCTCACCCTGACCCTAACCCTACCCCTATCCTAACTGAAACCTTCACCCTCACCCTAACCCTCCCCCTTACCCTCCCCCTCCCCCTAGCCCTCACCCTAAGCCTAACCCTAACCCTCAACCTCACCCTAACTCTAACCATAACCCTAACCCTTACCCTTACCCTAAGCCTAACACTAACACTAACACTCACCCTAATCATCACCCTAACCCTAAACCTAACCTAACCCCCAACCTAATGCTCACTCTCACCCTAACCCTAACCCTAATCCTCACCTTCATCCTAACCCTCATCCTAACCCTTACCCTAACCCAAACCTAAACCCTAATCCTAACACTAAACCTAACCCTGACCCTAACCCTAACCCTAACACTCAGCCTAAACCTTATCCTAACCCTAACCCTAAACCTCAACCTAAACCTAAACCTAACCCTCACCCTAAGACTCAACCTCACGCTCACCCTCAACCTCAGCTAAAACCTAACCCTAAACCTAATCATAAACCTAGTCCTCACCGTCAACCTCACCCTAACTAACCGTAACCCCAACCCTGAACCTCACTCTCAACCTCAGCTTCAGCCTAACCCAAACCTTAACCCTAATCCAAACCCTAAACCTCACCCTCACCCTCATCCTAATTCTAAACCTAACTCTAACCAAAAGCCTCACCCTAACCCTAACGCTATCCCTAACCCTCTTCCTAACCCTAACCCTAATCCTAATCCTAACCCTCACCCTTAACCTAATCCTTACCCTCTTGCTAACCCTAACCCTCAACCTAACCCTTACCCTCAACCTCACCCTAACCCTAACCCTCAGCCTAACCCTCATCCTAACCCTAATCCTAAACCTAACCCTCACCCAAACCTTAACCCTCACCCTCAACATCAACCTCACCATCACCCTCACCCTAACCCTCACAATCACCCTCACCCTAACCTTAACCCTATCCCTAAAACTCACCCTAAACCTAACCCTCACCCTCACCATCAAACTCACCCTAATCCTCACCCTCACCCTCACCCTAAACCTTACCATAATCCTAACCCTCACTCTAAACCTAACTATGACCCTCACCCTCACCCTCACCCTAAGCCTAACCCTACACCTAAGCCTAATCCAAAATCTAACGCTCACCCTCACCCTAAATCTGAAACTCACCCTAAACCTAACCCTAACCCTAGTCCTCACACTAACCCTTACTTTACTGTCACCCTAACACTAACCTTCACTTTAACCCTAAACCTCACCCTCACCCTAACACTAACCCTCACCCTCACCATAACCCTAACCCTAAAGCTACCCCTAACACTCACAATCACCCTAAACTTAACTCTAACCTTCACCCAAAAGCTATCTCTAACCCTAATGCTATACCTAAAACTCAACCTCACGCTAACACTCACTCTAACCCTTACCCTCAGCCTAAAACTCACCCTAACCCTAACACTAACTCTAACACTAATCCTCACCCTAAACCTCACCCTAACCCTAATCCTACACATAACACTCACCCTAAAGCTCAAGCTTACCCTCAACCTAAGCCTAACATTCACCATCACCCTAACCCTAAACCTAAAACTTACCCTCACCCTAAACCTATACCTAACACTAACTCTAACCTCACCCTCACCCTAAGACTAACCCAAACTCTAACCCTAACCCTAATCCTGACTCTAACTCTAACGCTACACCTAAAACTCACCCTCAACCTAAACTTCATCCTAACCCTTACCCTCACCATAACCCTAACCTTAACCCTAACCCGAATACTCACCGTAATCCTTACCTTCAGCCTCACCATAACCCTCACCATCACTTTAACCATCACCCTAACCTTAACCATCACCACACCCTAAAACTCACCCTCACCAGAACCCTCACACTCACCCTAACCCTACCCTAAACCTAACCCTAACTCTAACACTCACCCTAAACCTAACTCTAACCCTCATCCTCATACTAACCCGAAGCCTCACCTTAAACATCATCCTAAACCTCACCCTAACACTAACTCTAACCCTAAACCTCACTCTCAGCCTAACCCACACCCTAACCCTTATCCTGACACTAATGCTAACCCTAACTCTAACCCTCACATTAACGCTAACCCTCAACCTAACCCCTCACCCTACCCCTCACCCTAACCCTAAACCTAACCCTGAACCTAACCCTCACCCTAACCCTATCCCTCAGCCTAATTCTCAACCTAAACCTAACCCTAACACTAATCCTCACCCTATTCCTAACCCTAACCCTAACCCTCACCCTAACCCTCACCCTCACCTTAACACTAATGCAAACATTAACCCTCAGGCTCACCCTAAACTTCGCCCTAACCCTTACCTTCAACTTAACCCTATCCCTGACCCTCACCCTAACACTTACCCTAACCCTTACACTCACCGTAACCCTCACACTAACCCTAACCCTAAACCTTACACTACCCTTCACCCTAACCCTGTCCCGAGACCTAAGCCTAAACCTAACCCTAACATTCACCCTAACCCTTACACTCACATGAACATGAATCCTAACCCTCAGCCTAACCCTCATCCTAAACCTAACCATAACCCTAAACCTCACACTGACCTAAGCCCTAACACAAACCCTAACCCTCACCCTAACCCTAACATTCACCCTCACCTTCAACCTCACCCTCAGCCTAACCCTAACCCTAACCCTAATCCAAACTCTAAACCTCACCCTCTCCCTCACACTAACAGTAAACCTAACCCTAAGCAAAACCCTCACCCTAACTGTAACCCTATGCCTAACCCTCACCCTAACCCTAAACCTAATCCAAAACCTAACCCTCACCCTCACCCTAAGCCTCACCCTCACTCCAATCCTAACCCTAACCCTCAGCCTAACTCTCATCCTAACCCTAACCCTAACCAAATCCAAACCCTAAAGCTGACCCTCACCCTCAACATCACCATCACCCTCACCGTAACCCTCACCCTCATCCTCACCTTAACCCTAACCACAACATTACTCTCACCCTAAACCTAAGCCTCAACCTCACCATCACCATCACCCTTACCCTAACAATCACCCTCACCCTCACCCTCACCATCACCCTAACCCTAACCCTCACGGGCATCCTCACCCTCAACCTAACCCTAACCCTAATCTGCACCCTTAGCCTAACACTAAACCTAATGCTAACACTAAACCTAAACCTCACCCTCAACCTCACCCTAACCCTAAGCCTAACACTCACCCTAACCCTAACCCTAATGCTATCCCTAACACTCACCCTAAAACTCATTCTAACCCTTACTCTCACCCTAACCCTCTCCCTAACCCTAACCCTAACACTAACACTAAACCTCACCCTAACCCTCAGCCTAACCCTAAACCTTAACCTAACCCTCAGTCTAACGCTCAACCTAACCCTCAACCCAACCATAACCCTCACCTTCACACTAAACCACACCCTAAACCTTATCCTCACCATAACCCTAACCCTAAACCTAACCCTAACCCTCAACCTAACCCTAACCCTAAACCTAAACCTGACCCTCACCGGAAACCTAACCCTCACCCTCACCCTAAGCCTAACCCTAAACCTAACCCTTATCCTAAACCTAACCCTCACCCTCATCCTGACTCTACCCCTAACCCTAAACCTGACCCTCCCCCTCCCCCTAACCCTAACCTTCACCCTAACCATAACGCTAAACCTAACCCTCACACTCACCCTAAATATCATCCAAACCCTAAACCTCACCCTAACCCTAAACCCAATCCTCACCTACACCCTAATACTCAATCTCACCCTCACCCTCACTCTCACCCTCACCCTAAACAGAACCCTAAACCTAACCCTCACCATAACCCTAACCCTAATCCTCACCCTAACCCTAACCCTAACCCTAACCTTAAACCTCACCCTCATCCTAAACCTCACCCCAACTCTAACCCTAAGCCTTTCCTAACTGAAACCATCACCCTCACCCTAAACCTCACCCTCACCCTAACCCTCACCATAACCCTTACCCTCACCCTAAACTTAACACTAATCGTAACACTAAGCCTCACACTAAACTTAAACCTCACCCTAACCCTAGCCCTAAACCTCAGCCTAAACCTCATACTAAACCAAACCCTAACCCCCAACGTAAACCTAAACCTAACCCTCACCCTAACCCTAACACTCAACCTTACCCTCACCCTCACCCGCAGCCGAACCCTAACCCTAAACCTAATCCTAAACCTAACCCTCACCATCAACCTCACCCTAACTCTAACCCTAACCCAAACCCTGAACCTCACCCTAAGCCTAAACCTATCCCTAACACTCACCCTAACCCTAACCCTCACCCTATACCTAACCCTAAACCTCATCCTCACCCTAATCCTAAACTTAACCCTAACCATCACTCTAACCCTAATGCTAACCCTAACCCTCACCCTCACAATAAACCTCACCCTAACCCTTACCCTCACCATAACCCTAACCCTAACCCCAATCCTCACACATATCCTAACCCTAACCCTCACCCTAACCCTAACTCTAACCTTAACACGAACACTCACCCTAACCATCACCCTAACCCTAGTCCTCACCCTAAACCTTACCCTCAACCTCACCCTAACCCTCACCCTCACCGTAAACCTAATGCTAACATTAACCCTCAACCATACCCTAAACCTCACCATAACCCTTCCCTCACCTTAACCCTATCCCTCACCCTCATCATAGCCCTCATCATAACCTTTACCCTTAGCCTAACCCTCACCCTAACCTTACCCCTAACCCTAACACTAATCCTCACTCTAACACTCACCCGAAACCTAAGCCTCAACTTAACCCTCACACGAACCCTCACCCTAAACCTTTCACTCACCCGAACCCTAACCCTAATCCTCAGCCTAACCCTCATCCTAACCCTAAACCTAACCCTAACTCTTACCCTCACCCTCACTCTCACCCTAACCCTAATCCTGATACTAACCCTCACCCTCACCCTATCCCTAACCCTAATTCAAACTCTTAGCCTCACCCTGACCTTCACCCTTAGCCTAACCCTACACCTAAGCCTAATCCTAAACGTAACACTCACCCTCACCCTAATCCTAATACTCAACCTAACCCTAACCCTAACCCTAGCCCTCACCCTAACCCTCACCCTAACTCTTACCCTCACCCTCACCCTAAGCCATACCCGAACCCTAACCCTCACCCAAACCTTCACCCTAACTCAACTATATCTCTAAAACTCACCCTCACCCTAAACCTCATCCTAACCCTTACCCTCAACATAAGCCTAACCCTAAACCTAAACCTAATCCTCACCGTAATCCTAACCCTCACTCTCACCCTAACCCTCACCGTCACCTTAAACCTCACCCTAACCCTAACCATCACATACTCCCAAAAACTCACCCTCACCCGAACCGTCACCCTCACCCTAACCCTACACTAAACCTCACCATAACCCTTACCCACACCCTAAACCTAACTCTAACCCTCACCTTCATACTAACCCTAACCCTAACCCTCACCTTAACCCTCACCCTAATCCTCACCCTAACCCAAAGACTAACACTTACCCTCACTCTCACCCTAAACCTCACCCTAAACCTCATCCTCACACTAAACCTAACTCTAACCCTAACCCTCAAATTAACCCTAACATCCAACCTAACCCTAAACCTACACTTCCCCCTAACCCTAACCCTAACCTTCACCTTCACCCTAAACCTCACCTTCACCCTAAACCTCCCCCTAACCCTAAACCTCACCTAAAACCTATCCCTCACCCTCAACCTCACCCTCACCCTAAACATCACCCTAAACCTAACCCTCACCCTAAACCTAACACTTATCCTCACCTTAACCATAACCTTAAACCTCGCCTTAAACATCACCCTCACCCTAACCCTAAACTTAAGCCTTTTCTAACCAAAACCTTACCCTGACCCTAACCCTGACCCTAACCATCACCCTCACCTTAGAACTCACTCTAAAACTAACCCTAAACCTAACCCTCACCCTCAATCTCACCCTCACCCTAAGTCTAATCCTAACTCTAACCCTAATCCTAAACGTAACTGTAATCCTCACCCTCACCCTCACCCTAACCCTACCCTAACCCTTACCCTAATGCTAACACTAGCCCTCACCCTCACCCAAACCCTAACCCTAACCCAAACACTCACCCTAACCTAACCCTAAACCTAAACCTAACCCTCAACTTAACCCTAACCCTAACCCTAAGCCTAACCCTACTCCTCAGCCTAACCCTCACTCTTCACCTAACTCCAACCGTAATCCTCACCCGATCCCTTACCCTAACCCTAACCCTCACCCTAACCTTAAACTTCACCATAACCCTAATGCTAAAAATAACCCTCAACCTCAACCTAAACCTCGCCCATACCCTTACCCTCGTCTTAAACCTACCCTCACCCTCAACCTAACCCTCACCCTAACCCTTACCCTCACCCTAAACCTCACCCTAACCCTAAGCCTAACCCTCACCCTCAACATAACCCTAACCTAACCCTAACCCTTTCCCTCACTCGAACCTAAACGTCAGCCTAACACTCATCCTAACTCTAATCCTAATCCTCACCCTAACTGTAACCCCAACACTAACCTTAACCCTCACCCTTACCCTAAACCTCACCCTCACCCTCACCCTCAACCTCAGCCTCAGCCTAACCCAAACCTAACCCTAATCCAAACCGTAAACCTCACCCGCAACCTCACACTAACTCTAAACCTAACTCTAACCAAAACCCTCACCCTAACCCTAAATTTATCCCTAACCCTCTCCTTAACCCTAACACTAATCCTAATCCTAACCCTCAACCTCAACCTAATCCTTACACTCACCCTAACCCTAACCCTCACCCTAACCCTTACCCTCACCCTCACCCTAAACCTAACCCTCAGCCTAACGCTCATCCTAACCCTATCCCTAAATCTAACCCTAACCCAAACCCTAACCCTCACCACACCATCAACCTCACCCTAACCCTCAAAATCACCCTCAACCTTACCCTAATCCTAACCCTCAACATCACCCTCAACTTGACCATCACCCTCAACTTCACTATCACAATCACCCTAACACTCACCCTCAACTTCAACCTAAATCTTACCATAACCCTAAACCTCACCCTCAACCTAATTATGACCCTCACACTCACCCTCGCCCTAAGCCTAACCCTATACCTAAGCCTAATACTAAACCTAACCCTCACCCTCACCCTCACCCTAAACCTAAACCTCACCCTAACCCTAACCCTAAACCTAGCCCTCACCATAACCCTTAACTTCACCATCACCCTAATCCTAACCCTCAGCCTAATCCTAACCCTCACCCTCACCCTAACCCTAACCATAAAGCTAACACTAACACTCACAATCACCCTAAATCTAACCCTAACCCTCACCCAAACACTAACCCTAAACCTAATGCTATCCCTAACCCTCACCCTCACCCTAACCCTCACTCTAACCCTTACCCTCAGCCTAACACTTAGCCTCACCCTACCACTAACACTAACACTAAACCTCACCCTAACTCTCACCCTAACACTAAACCTAAACCTAACCCTCACCCTAACGCTTACCCTAACCGTTAACCTAACACTAACCCTCACCCTCACCCTAACCCTCACCCTAAACCTTACCCTCACCCTAAACCTATCCCTAAACCTTACTCTAAGCCTCACCGTCACCCTAAGCCTAACCTGAACCCGAAACCTCACTCTAACCCTCAACCTAACTCTAACGCTACCCTTAAACCTCACCCTCAAACTAAACCTCATCCTAACCCTTACCGTCACCAAAACCCTAACCCTAACCCTAACCCTAATACTCACTGTAATCCTTACCCTCACCCTCACCCTAACCCTCACCATCACCTTAACCGTCACCCTAACCCTAACCATCACCCACACCCTAAAACTCACCCTCACCTGAACCCTCACCCTCATCCTAACCCTACCCTAAACCTCACCCTAAATCTAACTCTCACCCTAAACCTAACTCCAATGCTCACCCTCATACTAACCCTAACCCTCACCTTAACCTTCACCCTAAACCTCACACGAACCCTAACGCTAATCCTAACCCTAACTCTCACCCTAACACACAACCTAACACTTAACCTCACACTAACGCTAACCCTAACCCTAACCCTCACATTAACACAAACTCTCACCCTAACCCCTCACCCTACCCCTCAACCTAACCCTAAACCTAACCCTCACCCTAACCCTAACCCTAACCCTAATGCTAACCCTAAACATCAACCTCACCCTAACCTTTAACCTCACCCTCAACCTCACCCTAACCCTAACCTTAACCATAAACCTCACCCTATCCCTCACCCTAATCTAACCCTAACCCCACCCCTCAGCCTAATCCTCAACCTAAACTTAAACCTAACACTAATCCTCACCCTATCCCTAACCCTATCCCTAATCCTCACCCTCACCTTAACACTAATGCTAAAATTAACCCTCAGCCTCACCCTAAACTTCGCCCTAACCCTTACCTTCACCATAACCCTATCCCACACCCTCACCCTATTCCTCACCCTGAACCTTACACTCACCCTAACCCTCACGCTAACCCTAACCCTAACCCTACCACTACCCTTCACCCTAACCCTCACCTGAAACCTAAGCCTAAACGTAAACCTAACCTTCACCCTAACACTCACCCTAACCCTTATGCTATCACGAACACTAACCCTAACCCTCAGCCTAACCTTCATCCTAAACCTAACCCTAACCCTAACCCTCACCCTGACCTTAGCCCTAACACAAACCCTAACCCTCACCCTAACCATCACCCTCACCCTCACCCTCAACCTCACCCTCAGCCTAACCCTAAACCTAACAGTAATCCAAACCCTAAACCTCACCCTCACCATCACCCTAACTGTAAACCTAACACTAAGCAATACCCTCAGCCTAACTGTAATCCTATGCCTAACCCTCACCCTAACCCTAACCCTAATCCAAAACCTAACCCTCACCCTCACCCTAACACTCACCTTCATCCTAATCCTAACCCTAATCCTCAGCCTAACTCTCATCCTAACCTTAACCCTAACCGACATCCAAACCCTAAAGCTCACCCTCACCCTCAACATAACGATCACCCTCACCTAAACCCACACCTTAACCCTCACGCTAACCCTTACCATACCCTTACCCTCACCCTAAACCTAACCCTCAACCTCACCCGCACCATCGCCCTTACCCTAAAAATCAGCCTCACCCTCACCCTAACCCTAACCCATAACCTCACCCTAACCCTTACACTAACCCTAACCATAACACTAATACTAAACCTCACCCTAACCCTCAGCCTAAACCTAAACTGAAACCTAATCCTCACCCTAATGCTCACCCTAACCCTCAACCTAACCCTAACCGTCACCCTCAACCTGACCCACACCCTAAACCTTATCCTCACCATAACCCTATCCCTGACCCTAACCCTAAACGGCAACCTAACCCTAACCCTAAACCTAAACCTAACCCTCACTGGAACACAAACCCTCACCGTCATCCTCAGTCTAACTCTAAACCATTAACCTCATCCTAACCCTAACCCTCACTCTAACCCTCACCCTAAACCTAACGCTAACCCTAACACTCACACTCAATCTAAATATCAACCAAACCCTAAACCTCAAACTAACCCTAAACCTAACACTCACCTACACCCTAACACTCACCCTCACCGTCACCCTCACTCTCACCCTCACCCTAAACATGACCCTAACTCTAACCCTCACCCTAACCCTAACCCTAATACTCAAGCCAACCCTAACCCACACCTTAAACCTCACCCTCACCATAATCCTCACCCCAACCATAACCCTAAGCCTTTCCTAACTGAAACCCTCACCCTCACCCTAATCCTCACCCTAACCCTCCCCCTCCCCCAGCCCTCACCCTAAAATTAACCCAAAACCTAACCCTCACCCTCACCTTCACCCTCAACTTCAGCCTAACCCTAACCCTAACCCTATTCCTAACACTAACCCTAAATCTCACCCTTACCCTAACCCTAACTCTAACCCTAACCCTAACCCTAATGCTAACACTAGCCCTCACCCTCACCCTCACCCTAAGGCTAACCCTAACCCTCACCATAACCCTACACCTCAGCCTAACCCTCACTCTAAAACCAATCCTAAAACTAATCCTCACCCTATCCCTAATCCTAACTCTAACCGTCACCCTAACCCTCACCCTCATCATAAGTCTAATGCTAACATTAACCCTCAACTTCACCCTAAACCTTGTCCTACACTTACCCTCATCATAACCCTATCCCTCGCCCTCACCCTAACCCCCACCCTAACCCTTAACCTCACCCTAAAACTAACCCTCACCATCATCCTCACCCTAACTCTAACCCTAACCCAAACCCTGAACTTCACCCTAAATTTAAACTTATCCCTAACCCTAACCTAACCCTAACCCTCACCCTAAACCTAACCCTAAACCCCAGCCTCACCCTAACCCTAACCCTAACCCTAACCATCACTCTAACCCTAATGATAACCCTAACCCTCACCCTCATCATAAACCTCAACCTAACCCTTACCCTCACCTTAACCCTAACCCTAACCCTAATCCTCACACGTATCCTAACCCTAACCCTCACACTAACCCTGACACT
The DNA here is from genome assembly GCF_024711535.1 of Dipodomys merriami. Classification (NCBI taxonomy): domain Eukaryota; kingdom Metazoa; phylum Chordata; class Mammalia; order Rodentia; family Heteromyidae; genus Dipodomys; species Dipodomys merriami. Next base: position 303,280 of record NW_027206580.1, read on the forward strand.
AACCCTAACATGAAAGCTCACCCTACCCTTCACCCTAACCCTAGTCCTCACTCTGACCTTTACCCTCAACCTCACCCTAAACCTCACCCTCACCGTAAACCTAATGCTAACATTAACCCTCAACCATATCCTAAACCTCGCCCTAACCCTTCCCTAACCTAAACCCTAACTCTCACCCTCATCATAACCCTCACCCCAACCGTTACCCTCAGCCTAACTCTCAACCTACACTTAACCCTCACCCTCACCCTAACCCTAACCCTCACATTAACCTTAATGCTATCCCTAACCCTAACCCTCACCCTAGTCCTAGCCCTCACCCTCACCCTCAAAATCACCCTAACTCTAAACCTAACCCCAACCAAACCCACACTCTAAACCTAACCCTATCCCTAACCCTCACCCTAACCTTAACCCTAATCCTAATTCTAATCCTCCACCTAAACCTTACACTGAACCTAACCCTATCCCTAACCCTCAGCCTAACCCTCACCCTAAACTTAACACTAACCCTAACCCTCACCTTAACCTTAACCCTAACGCTAATCCTAACCCTCACCCAAACCCTAACCCTCACACTCACCCTCACTCTCATCATCAACCTCAACCTAACCCTCACCCTCACCCTTACCCTAAACCTAAGCATAACCCTAACCCTCACCCTAATCCTAACTCTGACCCTCACCCTCAACTTCACCCTTAGCCTAACCATACAGCTAAGCCTAATCCTAAACTTACCACTCACCCTCACCCTAATCCTAAAATTCACCCTAACCCTTAACCTAACCCTAGCCCTCATCTTAAACCTTACCCTCACTATCACCCTAACCCTAACCCTCACTCTAACCCTAACCCTCATCCTAACCCTAAGCCTCAACCTCACCCTAACCCTAACCCTCACCCTCAATCTCACCCTAAACCTAACCCTAATCCTAACCCTCACCCTCACCCTAACCCTAAACAAATGCTAACCCTAACCCTCATCCTCAACCTAACCCTAATCCTAACGCTAACACTCACCCTAAACCTAACCCTAACACTAATGCTATCCCTAACACTCACCCTCACCCTAAACCTCACTCTAACCCTCACCCTAACCCTCACCATCACCCTAACCATAACCCTAACCCTAACATTAAACCTCACCCTAACCCTCACCCTAACCCTAAACCTAAACCTAAACTTCACCCTAATGGTCACCCTAACCCTCAACCTAAACCTAACCCTCACCCTCACCCTAACCCTCAAACTAAATCTTATCCTCAACCTAACTCTAACCCTAACCCTAAATCTTACCCTCACCCTCACCCTAAGCCAAACCTGAAACGTAACCCTCAACCAAACCCTCACCCTAACGCTAACTATATCCCTAAAATTCACCCTCGCCTAAACTACATCCTAACCCTTACTCTCAACATAAGCTTAACACTAACCCTAACCCTAATCCTCACCGTAATCCTAAACCTCACCCTCACCCTAACCCTCACCATCACCTTAACCCTCACCCTAACACTCACCATCACCCACACCCTAAAACTCACCCTCACCCTCACTCTAACCCTAGCCTAAACCTCACCCTAATTCTAACCCTCACCCTAAACCTAACTCTAATCCTCACCCTCATACTAACCCTAACCTTCACCTTAACGTTCACCCTAAACCTCACCCTAACCCTAAAGCTAACCCTAACCCTCACTCTCAGCCTAACCCAAACCCTAACCCTTATCCTCACACTAACGCTAACCCTAACCCTCACATTAAACCTAACCCTGAGCATAACCCGTCACCCTACAACTCACCCTAACCCTAAACCTAACCCTCACCCTAAACCTAACCCTAAACCTATCCCTCACCCTAAACCTAACCCTAACACTAATGCTAACCCTAAACCTCAACCTCACCCTAAACCTCACCCTAAACCTCACCCTAATTTTTACCCTCAACCTCAACCTCACCCTAACCCTCACCCTAACCATAACCCTTACCCTAACCCTCACCCTATCCCTAACCCTAACCCTAACACTAACCCTAACACTAACACTCACCCTAAAACTCACGCTAACCCTAAGCCGAACCCTAACCCTCACCCTCAGCCTAACCCTGACCCTAACCTTTACCCTCACCCGAACCCTAACTCGAACCCTCAGCCCAACCCTCATCCTAACCCTAACCCTAACCCTAACACTCACAGTAATACTCAACCTATCCCTAACACTATCCCTAACCCTCATCCTCACAGGAAACCTCAACCTAATCCTTAAACTCACTATAACCCTAACCCTAATCCTAACCCTAATCCTCACCATAACCCTAACGCTCATGCAGACCTAACCCTCAACCGAACCCTCACCCGAGCCCTCAACTTAACACACAACCTAACCCTAATGTTAAACCTAATCCTAAACCTAACCCCCACCTTCAAACTCACCCTAACTCTAACCCTAACTCTAACCCTAACCCTCACTCTCACCTTCGCCCTAATCCTCACACTCAAGCTAAACTTAACCCTAACCCTAACCCTAGCCCTAAACTTCACCCTCACCCTGACCCTCAACCTCAGCCTAACCCTAAACCTAAACCTATTCCTAATCCTAACACTTACCCTCACATTCAACCTAAACCTAACCCTAACACTAACCCTCAACCACACACTCACCCTCAGCCTAACCCTCACCCTCACCCTAACCCTCACCCTCACCCTAAACTTCACCCTAACCCTAACCCTCACCCTAACCCTAACCCTAACCCTCACCCTAAACCTAACCTCAGCTTAAACCTCACCCTCACCCTAATCCTCACCCTAAACCTAACCCTTACCTAAACGAAACCCTCACCCTCACCCTCACCCTCACCCTAACCCTAACCCTAACAATAACCCTAACTCTAACCCTAACCCTAACCCTAAAACTCACCCTAAACCTAACTCTAAACTTCACCCTTCCCGCACCATCACCCTAACCCTCACACAAACCATAACCTTAACACTCAGCCTAAACCTCATCCTAACACTAACCCTAACCCTAACCCTCAAACTAACCCTAAACCTCACCTTCAGGTTCACCCTCACCCTCACCCTAACCCTAACCCTAACCCTCACCCTCATCCTCAACCTCACCCTCACCCTCACCCTCACCCTCACACTAACACTCAACCTCACGCTAACCCTCACCCTAACCCTAACCCTAACACTAACCCTAACCCTCACCCTAACCCTATCCCGACACCTCACCCTAACTAACACCCTAACCCTAACCCTAACACTAACCCTCACCCTAAACCTAACCCTCACCCTCACCCTGAACCTAAGCCTCAACAACACAGTAACCCTCACCCTCACCTGAACCCTCACCCTCACCCGAACACACCCTCACAATAAACATCACCCTAACCCTAACTCTCACCCTAACACTAACCCTAAACCTCACCCTATACCTAAGCCTCAACCTAACCCTTACCCTCACCCTGACACTCACGCTAACCCAACCGTAACCCTAACCCTCACCCTAAAACTTACCCTAACCATAACACTCACCCTGAAACTAACACTCCCCCTAACACTAACCCTCACACTATACCTAAACCTAACACTCATCCTCACCTTCTACCTCCCCCTCACCCTAACCCTTACCCTCATCCTAACCCTAACCCTAAACCTAATGCTAACCCTAAAACTCACCCTCAGCCTAACGCTCACCCTAACCCTTACCCTCACACTAACGCTAACTCTCAGACTAAACCTATCCCTCACCCTTAATCTAACCCAAAACCTCACACTAAACCTAACAATCACCCTAATCCTAACCCTACCCCTCATCCTAACCCTCACCCTACACCTAACCCTAACCCTAATCCTCACCGTATCCGTAACCTTAACCATAACCTTAACCCTCACCCTCACCCTAAACCTAATGCTAACCCTAACAATCCACATCACCCTAACCCTCAACCTAACCCTATCCCTCACCCTATCCCTCACCCTCAAATTAACCCTCACCCTAAAAGTTACCCACAACCTTAACATCACCCTAACCCTAACCCTAAACCTAACCCTCACCCTATCCCTCACCCTAACCCTAACCATAACCCTAAATATAAACCTCACCCTATCCCTCACCCTAACCCTAACCTTCACACTCACCCTAACCCTCACCCTAAACATTACTTTCAATCTAACCCAAACGCTAACCCTAAACCTAACACTCACAATAATCTTAACTCTAACCCTCAGCCTAACCCTTACCCTAACCCTAAACCTAACCCTAACACTAACCCTCACACTCAACTTAACCCTAACCCTAACCTTAACCATCACCATAACCCTAAACCTCACCCTCACCCTAACCTCATCCTAACACTTACCCTCAACCTAAGTCTATACCTAACCCTCACCTTAACCCTAAACCTCAACCTAAACCTAACCCTCACCCTGACACTCACCCTAACCCTAATCCTTTCCCAAACCCTTACACTAAACCTAACCCTCACCCTAAACCTAACCCTCACCATAACAGTAACCGTCACATTAACATTAACACTTAACCCTCACACTCACCCTCACCCTCACCCTCACCCTAATCCTTACCCTCACCCTAACCCTAACCCTAACCCTCACACTAAACCTAACACACAAACTAACCCTAAACCTACCCCTCAGCCTAACCCTCACCCTAACCCTAACCCTAACCCTAATCCTCACCCTATCCATAAACTTAAACCTAACCCTCACCCTCACCTTAACCCTCATGCTCACCCTAATCCTCATCCTATCCCTGACGCTAACCCTTAACCTCACGTTAACCCTAAACCTCACCCTCATCCTAACCCTCACCCTAACCCTTACCTACACCCTAACCCTCACCCTAATCCTCACCCTAACCCTAACACTCACCCTCACCCTAAACCTAACCTTCACCCTAACCCAAACCCTAACCCTAAACCTAACCCTCACACTAACCCTAATCCTAACCCTCAGCCTAAACCTCTCCCTACCCCTAAACCTAAACCTAACCTTCACCATCACCCTAACACTAACCCTAAACCTAACCCTCACCCTAACCCTAACCCATACCCTTACTGTCACCCTCACACTCAGCCTAACCCTAATCCCTACCCTAAAACTAACCCTCACCCTCACCCTCACCCTAACTGCAAACATAACACTCAACCTCACCCTCACCCTAACCCTATCCATAACCTTCACCATAGCGCTAAACATCACCCTATACATCAACCTCACCCTAATCCTAAACCTAACTCTAAGCCTCACCCTAACCCTAAAACTAACCCTAACCCTCATCCTCACAGTATACCTCACACTAACCATTACCTTCACCATAACCCTAACGCTAACCCTAACCCTAATTCTCACCCTAACCCTAACCCTCACCCACACCCTAACCCTCACCCTCACCTGAACCCTCACCCTCACCCTAACACTTAACCTAACCCTAACCCAAACACTAATCCTAAACCTATCCCTCACAATCAAACTCAACCTAACCCTAAACTTCACACTCACCCTCACAATAACCCGCACTCTAACCCTAACTCTCACCCTAACACTAACCCAAACCCTAACCCTCAACCTAATGTTAACCCTATCCCTAACCCGCACCCTCTCACTAACCCCAACCCTAACACTAACCCTCAACCTAACCCTAATCCTCAACCATAACTTAACCCTCTCCCTCACCCAAACCCTCACACTTCCACGAACACTCATCCTCACCCCAACCGTCACCCTCACCCTAAACATCACCCAAACCCTAACGCTTACCCTAAACCTAACCCTAACCCTCACCCTAACCATAACCCTCAACCTAACCCTCAACTTCACGCTAATCCTCTCAATAACCCTAAACCTTTCCTAAAAGAATCCCTCACCCTAACCCTTAAACTAAAAATATCCCTCACCCTAGCCCTCAGCCTAAACCTATCCCCAACCCTACCCCTCTCCCTCACCCTTATCCTCAACCTAACCCTTACCCTCACCCTAACCCTAACCCTAACACTAATCATAATCCTCACACTAACTGTAACCCTCACCCTAACCCTAACCCTAACTTTAACCCTAAACTTCACACTCACCCTGACCCTTACCCTCAGCCTAACACTAACCCTAACCCTATTCCTAATCCTATCCCTCACACGCACCCTCACCCTAAACATAACCCTAACATTAACCCTCACGCTCACCCTCACCCTCAACCTCACTGAACGCTCACCCTCACCCTAAACATCACCCTAACCCTAACCCTAACCCTAAGCATCTGCCAAACTTTTAGCGGGAGCAAACCCCGGGGATTAACCCCAACACTAGGCGGATGCTGATAAATTACACATCGAGGACAGTCTAATATCACCTGTCTCGCATCGGCTCGAGAAATTTGAAATTTTTGTTGTAGTGCTTTTGCATTAACATGAAATGTTTTATGAAAGGTTTTGGCTCTGTCTAAGGCAGAGCTAATAAATACCCATTCTTGTCTGGTCCATTGATCCACTACATCATTTCCTTTGCCCAGGGGTCCTGGCAGGCCCGTATGAGCCCGAATATGCAAGGGATAAAAGCATGATTTTCTCTGCCAAATCAACTGTTGTAATTGTTGAAACAATGGACCAACCGGACTGGAACTCTTAATAGGTCCGGCAACCTCTAAAACCTTGAGAGCATTAATAACATAAGCAGAATCAGATATTAAATTAAAAGAAAACGGGCATGCTTCAAAAACTTTTATAACAATTTTTAACTCTACCATCTGAGGAGCACCGGGCTGAAACTGGTGTTGTACCGGTCATTGTGCCTCAACCATGTATACACCACATCCCGTTTTTGAGCCATCAGTAAATACATTAGGGGCACTTACAATAGGTTGAGAAGTCGTTACCTTTGGAAAGATAATTGGGTGTTCCTTGAAAAACCCCAAAAGGGGATGTTTTGGAAAGTGGTTGTCTATTTGTCCAGTAAAGCTACATTGTAAAATAGCCCAATCATCTATAGTAGCACACAAAGTTTGAACTTGATGGCTGGTGTAAGGAACTATAATGATAGACGGGGCAATTCCAAAATACTGTAAGCATTGTTGAATTCCAGAGAGTGCAACACCAGCCACAGCAGTAGGGTAATATTCAATGGACTTGGCCGGTGATATTTTCGGGTGAATCCAAAACAACGGGCCTTCTTGCCACAACAACTCAGTAGGTTGAGACAAGGTAGGGAGTATACACAGGGTAATACTATTGTCTTCCTGTATTCTCTGTAAGCAGGCATTTTGTAATCTCTCTTCTATCTTATGTAAAGTCTCTCTTGCCTCTTTGGTTAACTGTCTAGGAGAATCCAAAGCAGAGTCTCCTTGTAATATAGCATAAAGGGGTCTCAACTCATAATTTGGTAGCTTTAAATAGCTTCTAACCCAATTAATATCTCCTAACAATTTTTGAAAATCATTTAAGGTTTTTAGATTATCTTTTCTCAACTCTACCTTTTGTGGAGTAACGCAATTTTTACATATTTTCGCTCCTAAGTAATCTATAACCTGGTCCTGCTGTACCTTTTCAGGAGCTATAAACAGTCCTCTGTGCTTTAGCATCTCAATCAAATCCACATACGCCTTTTCCAGCATATGTTTACGCTTTGCTGTTAGTAAAATATCATCCATATAATGAATGCATCTTAATTTGGGATATTTTTGTCTAAGAGGGGCAAGAGTTTCATCCACATAAAGTTGGCACATAGTAGGACTATTGGCCATGCCCTGAGGCAAAACTACCCACTCATATCTTTTATCTGGCTCCTCATGATTGCAGGAGGGAATAGTAAAAGCAAACCTCACACTGTCTTGATCATGCAAGGGAATGGAAAAAAAACAATCCTTTATATCAATCACAATAATGGGCCAAAAGGCCGGCAGGGAAGAAAGCAAAGGTAGGCCTCGTTGTACGGGGCCCATAATTTGCATCTGGTTATTGATGGCTCTTAAATCGTGTAACAAACGCCATTTTCCAGACTTCTTTTTAATAACAAAAATGGGTGTATTCCACGGGGATACTGATGGTTTAATGTGTCCTTGGGTTAACTGTTCCTGTACTAATGTCCTGGCGGCAGTTAATTTTTCAGAGGAAAGTGGCCACTGAGGCACCCACACCGGCTCCTCTGTTTTCCAGGATATGGGGATCCCTCCCCCAGTGGCCCCTAGGAAAAACCCAAGCCCTGCCTGTGGTTTCTCTGGTACACTTTAATAGGCTCCTTGTTCCCTCGTAGAAATTTACCTAGTCCAAAACTGGGGTGATAACCCATACGCACCATCATGTCCTGTGATGCAGGGGAATAGTCATTACTTAATTTAAATCCCATTTCTTTCATAAGGTCTCTGCCCCATAAGGAAACCGGGAGCTCTAACACATAAGGCTGTATTATACCAGAATGTCCTTCTTCATCACTCCAGTGCAGCTGTCTCGCACTCATGTCAGGGGCCTTAGCATATCCCAGACCTTGTAAGGTTTGGGAGGACGCTTGTACAGGCCATCCTGATGGCCAATCTTTTCTGGCAATAATGCTCCTGTCTGCCCCAGTATCCAAAAGGCCCAAAATTTTCTTATTATCAACATTGAGTTCAAGAACTGGTCTTTGGTCCAAATCAAGAGACAGGAATGTTAAGTCTGTTCCCGTGGATCCAAAACCCCCTTTTCCTCTTAGCTTGGGCTGAGCCGCAAAATGGTCATGTAAACTGGGTAAAATCAAAAGCTGAGCAATTCTATCTCCTGGGGAGATGGCTAAAATTCCTTTAGGAGATTCAACCATAATCTTTACAATTCCAGTATAGTCTGGGTCAATCACACCAGGATGCACCTTAAGGCCCCGCAGAATTGTGGATGACCTCCCTATCAACAATCCCACCGTGTCAGGCTCAAGGGGTCCTTGGAAGTCTGTGTCAACTAACTGGACCCCCATTCGGGGAGTTAATACAAGTCTGGTGGTGGCACGGAGGTCCAGTCCTGCTGAGCCCGCAGTGGCTCTCCGCGGTCCTTGGGGTGCCGAAGGGTCGGCCACTGTTCTGGGTAGTAGCTCCTGTCCTGGTTCTCGACTGCCCCATATATTTGCGGGCCCTGAGGGCGGGGGCCCTGCTGCCCGTTTTTTGAATGGGCCTGCGTTAAGGTTCGACCGTTGATGTCTTTCACAGATCGGCATTCAACTGCCCAGTGCTTCCCCCTTTTACATCTAGGGCACAGTCCAAGCCGCTTAGGCTGTTGTCCCTTTCCTGTTTCTATCACACTTCCTCTTTCAGGGCAATTACGCTTTATGTGTCCCATCTTGCCGCATCTAAAGCACGCACCTGAGCCTCCTCCTTTCTTCTGGGTTAATTGCACCACAGCAGCAGCTAATCCAGCATTAGTTAGTGGTCCGCCCAGCTCTCTGCAAACTTTCATCCATGCTTCTAGTCCCCTATTCTTATATGGGGTTATGGCGGCTCTGCATTCCTTAGTACACTGCTCGTAATCAAGCTGTTTAATTAATGGCATGACTGCGTCTGGGTCACCAAAAATTCTGCCAGCAGCCTCGACCATACAGGCAACAAAGTCTGAAAACGGCTCCGTAGAGCCCTGCAGGATTTGGGTAAGATTGCCACTCACCTCGCCTTTATTTGGTAAGGCCTTCCATGCCTTTATGCCAATTTTATTGATTTGTTCATAAACTTGAACCGGGTAGCCTATCTGCTGATTGGCAAATCTCCCCTGTCCAAGCAGCATATCTCTGTCCCAAGCTGGGTTTCCCCCAGCCTGATTGGCTGCAGCCTCTTCACTAGCAAATTCAATCAAAAAGGCCTTCCAATCTAAATACTGACCTGGGCTCAAACAAGCTCGTGCGAGCCCACTCCAATCACCGGGTGTCATGCAGTGTCTGTTTAGGACCTCCACCTGGGCTACAGTAAAGGAGGCCGTGATTCCGTATGTCCGCACAGACTCAGCTAAAGATTTTATCACCTTAAAATCTAAGGGTTCATGATACCGCTGTCCCTGTGGATCCTGAAATATTGGACAGGCTAGATGTAACTCGGTTCTGACCGCTTTCCACATGCCTGGGCTGAAAGAACAGCCGGGGCTGCCACTTCCAGGGTCCTCCGCATAGAGCGGAGGGGCCGAAGGTGTGGGGTGGTGCACGGAGGGCGTGCATTCGTCTTTATCTGGGTCCTCTCTCTCTTTCCCTTTCCTCCTCTTTCTTATCTTTGTGTTTTCTATTTGTTCTATGAGTGATTGTAGTTCCTCTGAGTCTGTAGACTCAGAGGTCTCTAGTTCGGCAAAATCAGGGTATGACCCCCCCCGCCCCCGCTCTCCTCCTTTTCGCTGTCTGCCCTTTCCGATCTTTCTTCCTGCAGCATTTCTAAGGCGGCCTGACCATTCTCTACCGCCTCACTGCAACGCTGGTCCTCTAGACAGCCTCTTATCAGTTTCCATATTGGTCTCACTCCGCTCTTAAGCGTTCCTTGTTCAGAGGCAAAATCTAGGTCCCTCCCTAGTTTCTCCCAAGAGGCCACCGTGAGGCTTCCAGAGACAGCGAACCATGGGGCAACGGTGTCACATTCATTCAAAAATCTCTCTAAAGTACTCTTTTTTATTTTTAACTTTTTTGAGTGCAGTAGCTCATTGAGAGCCAAAAAAATTGGGTGCAAAGAAGAAGCGCCCATGTTTTAAACTTTTAAAGCTGGTAAACAAACTTTTACTTTCACTTTTGGCTACTCTATTGACTAGCCCCGGGTTCTCACTCTCTTTATCTACCGAGAAGAGCAAAAATCCCCCCGCTCTTGTGGCGGATTCCCCTTTTACCTGGGAACTTACTCCCCGCTCTTGTGGCGGATTCCCCTTTTACCTGGGAACTTACTCCCTGCTCTTGTGGCGGATTCCCCTTTTACCTGGGGACTTACCGGTGCACCACCCTGACCGCAAAGAGTTCTGAGTCCTCGTTGGGGTTATGGCTGAGTCCCCGTACGGGCCGCCACGTGTTGCTACCACCTCGACCAGCCAGGAAGACCCGACACCGGACTCTTCCCTCTGCAGTTTATTCAGGACCTTTTAGTAATCTTCTGACCCCCAACCCCGGGGAGAATTCCCCACAGCCTTAAGTATCCGCTGGGTAGCCAACACTGATACGCCACGTGGGAACCACCAATAGGTTCAGGTGCGCAGAAGCAAGCCAGATTCTTTGCCTTAGCCATATCAGGAGTTGTTTACCACAGAGAGCACTCGCCATCGGGAAGGCGGAGGGCAGAAGCTGGCACCATCTTCCAGGTGCGGCCTCTCACAGCTCTCTACATAACCCTTACCCTCACCCTAACCGTAACCCTAACCCTGAACCTAACCCTCACACTAACCCTAACTTTCACCCACACCCTGTCACTCTCACCCTCACTCTCACCCTAAACCTTACCCTTACCCTAAACCTAACCCTAACACTAACCCTAATCTTAACACTAACCCTAAACCTAATCCTAAACCTAATGCTCACCATACCCCTCAGCCTAACCCTAACTCTAACCCTAACCCTCACCCTCATCCTAACCCTCACCCTGACACGAAAAATCACCCAAACCCTAACGCTCACCCTCACAATAAACATCACCCTAAACCTAACCTTCAAACTAACGCTAACCCTAACCCTCACCCGAACCCTAACACTCACCCTAACCCTAACACTCACCTGAACCTCACCCTAAAACTAACCCTTACTCTAACCCTCACCATGACCCTCACCCTCACCCTAAATCTAACCCTCAACCTAAACTTCACCCTAACCCTAACCCTCACCCTAACCCTAACCCTCACTCTAAACCTAACCTCAGCTTAACCCTCACCCTCACCCTAATACTCACCCTAAACCTACCGTTACCTAACCGAAACCCTCACCATCACCCTCATCCTCGCCCTAACCTTAACCCTAACAATAACCCTAACTCTAAACCTAACCCTAACCCTAAAACTTACCCTAAACCTAATCCTAACCCTAACCCTCACTCTCATCCTCACCCTCATTCTAACACTCACTCTCAACCTGACCTTCACCATCACATTAACCCTCACAATTACCCTAAACATCACCCTAACCCTACCCTTCACTCTCATTTTCTCCCTCACCCTCACCCTAAAAATAACCCTAACCCTCATCCTCAACCTCACTTGCACCCGTACCCTCACCCTAAACCTCACCCCCACACTAACCCTCAACCTCACCCTAAACCTAACGCTAAGCCTAACCGTCACCCTACCCTAACCCTAACCCTCACCCTAAACGTAACGCTAAGCCTAACCGTCAACTTCACCGTAACCCTCACCCTATACCTTATCTTCACACTAACCTTAACCCTAACCCTAAGCCTCAATCTAACCCTAACCTTCACCCTAACCCTATCCCAAAACCTAACCCTAACACTCACCCTAACCCTAACACTCACCTGACCCTCACCCTAACACTAACCCTAACTCTAACCCTCACCATGACCCTCACCCTCACCCTAAACCCCTCCCTCAACCTAAACCTAACCCTAAACCTAACCCTCAACCTCACCCTAGCCCTCACCCTAACCCTCACCCTCACCCTAAACGTAAAACTAAACCGCACCCTCACCCTAACCCTCCTCGTCACCCTAACCCTCACCCTAATCCTAACCCTCAACCACACCCTAACCCTCACACTCAACCGAACCCTCACCCTCACTGGAATACTCACCCTTACCCTAACCCTCACCCTCAGTATAAACATCTCCATAACGTTAACTCACACCCTAACACTAACCCTTACCCTCACCCTAATCCTAAGCCTCAACTTAACCCTAACCCTCACCCTGACCCTCACCTTAACCCTCACCTTCACACTAACCCTCAACCTCACCCTAAATATCAACCTAACCCTAACCTTCACCCTCACCCTATCCCTAACCCTCACCCTAACCCTAACGCTAAGCCTAAACATCACCCTCACACTACCCCTAATGCTAACCCTAAACCTCACCCTCACCCTAACCCTAAACCTAACCCTTACCCTCACCCTCACCCTAACGCTCACCCTAACATTTACCCACATCCTAAAACTCACCCTAACCCTAACCCTAAACCTAACGCTCAACCTAAACCTTACCCTAACCCTAAACATAACCCTACTCATAACCCTCATCCTAACCCTCACCCTAAACCTAAACCTCACCCTCACACTAACCCTCAACCTCACCCTAAACATCACCGTAAACCTAACCCTCGCCCTCACCCTAATCCTAACACTCACCCTAAACCTAATGCTAAGCCTAACCATCACCCTCACCCTAACCCTTTTCCTCACACTAATCCTAACCATAACCCTAACCCTCAATCTAACCCTAACCCTAACCCTAACCCTATCCCGATACCTCAACCTAACTCTCACCATAACCCTAAACCTAACCCTAACCCTCACCCTAACACTCCCCGTCACCCTAACACTGACCCTAATCTTAAGCCTCAACCACACCCAAACCCTCGTCATCAACTAAACACTCACCTTTACCCTAACCCTCACCATCACAATAAACATCACTGTAACCCTAACTCTCACCCTAACACTAACCCTAACCCACACCCTAACCCTAAGCCTCAACCTAACCCAGGCCCTCACCCTGACCCTCACCCTAACCCTCACCCTCACACTAAACCTCATCCTCACCCTAAACATCACCCTAACCCTAAACCTCACCCTAACCCTACCGCTCACCCTAAACCTTACCCTAACCCTAAACATAACCCTACTCCTAACACTCATCCTAACCCTCACCCTAACCCTAACCCTCATCCTCACCCTAACACTCACCCTAAACTTTACCCTCAACCTAACCCAAACCCTAACCCTAAACCTAACACTCATACTAACCCTAACCCTAACCCTCAGCCTAACCCTTATCCTAACCCTAACCCTAACCCTAACCCTAAACCTCACACTCACCCTAACCCTAAACCTAACCTTAAACCTAACCCTCTCCCTAAACCTAACCTCAGCTTAACCCTCACGCTCACCCTAATCCTCACCCTAAACCTAACCCTTACCTAACAGAAACCCTCAACGTCACCCTCATCCTCACCCTAACCATACCCCTAACAATACCCCTAACTCTAAACCTAACCCTAACCCTAAAACTCACCCTAAACCTAATCCTAACACTAACCCTCACCCTATCCTCACTCTCATTCTAACACTCACTCTCAACCTGACCCTCACCATCACACTTACCTTCACACTTACCCTAAATGTCACCCTAACCCTACACCTCACCCTCACTTTCACCCTCACCCTCACACTAACCCTAACCTTAACCCTCATCCTCAACCTCAGCCGCACCCGTACCCTCACCCTAACCCTCACCCACACACCTACCCTCAACCTCACCCTAAATATCACCCTAACCCTCACCCTAAACCTAACGCTAAGCCTAACCGTCACCCTCACCCTAACCCTGACAATAACCCTTATCCTCACACTAACCCTAACCCTAAACCTCACCCTAACCCTATCCCAACACCTCACCCTAACTCCCACCCTAAGCCTAACCCTAACCCTCACCCTCATCCTAACCGTAAACCTAACCCTAACCCTCACCCTAACCCTCCTCGTCACCCTAACACTCACCCTAATCCTAAGCCTCAAACACACCCTAAACCTCACCCTCAACCGAACCCTCACTCTCACACGAAAACTCACCCTTACCCTAACCCTCACCCTCACAATAAACATCACCATAACCCTAACTCACACCCTAACACTAACACTAACCCTCACCCTAACCCTAAGCCTCAAATTAACCCTCACCCTCACCCTGACCCTCACCCTAACCCTCACCCGCACACTAACCCTCACCCTAACCCTAACACTAACCCTCAGCCTAACCCTCATCCTAACACTAACCTGAACCCTAGCCCTCACCCTCAACCTTACCCTAACCCTAACCCTAACCCTCACTCTAACCCTAAACCTCACCCACACCTTAACCCTCATCCTAACACTTACCCTCAACCTAACCCTATCCCAACCTTAAATCTAACCCTAACTCTCACCCGAACAGTCAACCTCACCCTAATCCTCACCCTCACACTAAACATCACCCTAACCCTAACTCTCACCATAAAACTAAACCTAACCCTCACCCTGACACTCACCGTAATCCAAACATAACCCTAACACTCACCCTAAACCTTACCCTAACCCTAACGCTAACCCGAACCCGAACCCTAACCCTAACCCACACCCTCACCCTAATCTTCACCCTAACCCTAACCCTAATCTTCACCCTAACCCTAACCGTAACCCATACCTAACCTAAAACCTCACCCTCAACCTCACCCTCACCCTAACCCTCACCCTCACCCTAAACCTAACCCTAACCCTAACCCACACCCTCACCCTAATCCTCACCCTAAACCTAACCGTAACCCATACCTACCCTAAAACCTCACCCTCTCCCTCACCCTCACCCTAATCCTCACCCTCACCCTAGCGTCACCCTAAAAATAACCCTCACCCTAACCCTAATCCTAACTCTCACCGTCACCCTCTCCCTAACCCTAAACCTAACCCTAACCCTCATCCTAACACTAACTCTAACCCTAATTCTCACGCTAAACCTTACACTCACCCTCAGCCTCACCCTAAACCTTACCGTCACACTAACATAACACTAACCCTCACACTAAACCTAATCCAAACACTAACTCTAACCCTACCCCTCAGCCTAACCCTCACCCTAAACATAAACCGAACCCTAATACTCACCCTGTCCTTAACCTTAACCCAAACACTCACCCTAACCCTCACTCTCACCCTAACACTAATGCTAACCCTAACCCTCACCCACACCCTAAACCTCACCATAACCCTTACCCTCACCCTAACCCTAATCCTCACCCTAACCCTAAGCCTCACCCTCAAACTATCCCTCACCCTAACACTTAGCCACACCCTAACTCTCACCCTAACCATAAACCTAAACCTAAACTTCACCCTAAACCTCACCCTAACCCTAAACGTCACCCTCACCCTAAACATCACCCTAACCTTTACCCTCACCCTAACCCTTATCCTAACCCTAAACCTAACCCTCACATTAACCCTAACCCTAAACCTCATCCTAAACCTTATCCTAACCATAAACCTAACCCTAACCCTCACCCTACCCCTAACCCTAACCCTCAAACTAATCCTAAACATAACTGTCAGCCTAAAGCAAACCATAACCCTAACCCACACCCTAACCCTAACCCTAACCCTAACCCTCAAACTAATCCTAAACATAAGTGTCAGCCTAAAGCTAACCATAACCCTAACCCTCACCCTAACCCTAACCCTAACCCTCATCTTAACCCTAACCCTCACCCTCACCCTCAAAATCACCCTCAGCCTAACCCTAACTCTAACCCTAAACCTAACCCTAACACTCACCCTCACCCTCAATCTAAGCCTAAACCTTACCCTAACCCTCACCCTAACCCTATCACTAACCCTAACCCTCATCTTCACACTAAACCTCACCCTAACACTTACCCTCAACATAACCCTAACTCTAACCCTAACCCTAATCCTCACCCTAACCATAACCCTCATCGAGAACCTAACCCTCACCCTCATCCGAACCCTCACAATCATCCTAACACTCTGCCTAATCCTAATCCTAAATCTATCCCTAACCTTCACCGTCAACCTGACACTCACCTTCAGCCTAACCCTAGCCCTAACCCTATTTCTAATCCTAACCCTCACCCTCACCCTCAACCTAAACATAACCCTCACCCTAAACCCTAACCTATACTCAGCTTAACGCTCACCATCACCATAATTCTCACCCTAACCCTAAACCTTACCTAACTGAAACCCTCACCCTAACCCTCACCCTCACCCTAGCCCTCACCCTAAACCTAACACTTACACTAACCCTCACACTCAAACTACACTTCCCCCTCAGCCTTACCGTAAACCTAAACCTAATGCTAAACCCTACCCTCAAACCCACCCTCACTCTAACCCTAACCCTAAACCTAACGCTAAGCTTCACCTTCAACCTAACACTAAAACTAAACCTAACAATAACCCTAACCCTAACCCTAACCCTAAAAATCACCCTAACCCTAATCCTAACCCAAACTCTCATCCTCACCCTCAACCTCATTCTAACCTTCCCCATGACCCTGACTCTCACCATCACACTAACCCTCACACTAATCCTAACCCTCACCCTAACTTTAACCCTAACGCTCACCCTTCACTTTCACCCTCACCCTCAGCCTAACCCTAACCCTAAACCTAATCCTAACCTAACCCTCACTCTCACCTTCACCCTAACTCTAACCCTAACCCTAACCCTCACCCTAACCCTCACACTAACACTCAACCTCACCCTAAATAGCAACCTAACCCTAATCCTCACCCTAACACTAACCCTAACACTCACCCTAACACTAACCATCACCCTAACCCTTACCCTAACCCTAATGCTAACCCTAAACCTCACCCTCACCCTAACCCTCACCCTAACCCTTATCCTCACACTAACCCTAACCTAACCCTAACCCTCACATTAACACTAACTCTCACCCTAAACCTATCCCGACACCTCAACCTAACTCTCACCCTAACCCTAAAGCTAACCCTAATGTTCACCTTTACCCTAACTCTAAACCTAAACCTGACCCTCACCCTTACCCTCAAATTCACCCGATCCCTCACCCTAAACCTAACCCTCAACCACACCCTAACCCTCACCCTCACCGTAACCCTCACCTCACGTGAACTCTCACCCTTACCCTAACCCTTACCATCACAATAAACATCACCCTAACACTAAATCTCACCCTCACCCTAACCCTTACCCTCACCCTAACCCTAACCATCACCCTCAATCTATCCCTCACCCTAACACTAACCCAAAACCTTACCCTAACCCTTACCCTAACCCTAACCCTCACCCTAACTGTAACCGTTACACTAACCTTAACACTAACCCTCAACCTCACCCTTACCCTCACCCTCACCCTAACACTAACCCTCATCTTAACCCTAACGTTAAACCTAATGCTAACCCTAAAGCTCATCCTTACCCTAACCTTTACCTCAACCTAACCCAAACCCTAACCCTAAACCTAACACTCACACGAACCCTAACCCTAATCCCCAGCCTAAACCTTATCCTAACCCTAACCCTCATCCTCACCCTCACCCTAACACTAACCCTCATCCTAACCCTAACGTTAAAACTAATGCTATCCCTAAAGCTCATCCTTACCCTAACCTTTACCTCAACCTAACCCAAACCCTAACCCTAAACCTAATACTCACACTAACCCTAACCCTAACCCTCAGCCTAACCCTTATCCTAACCCTAAACATAACCCTAACACTAACCCTCACACTCACGCTAACCCTCATCCTAACCCTAACCTCACCATAAACCTAAACCTCACACTAACCCTAACCCTAACCATCACCCTCACCCTAACACTAACCCTAAACCTAACCCACACCCTCACCCTAATCCTCACCCTAACCCTAACCGTAACCCATATCTAACCTAAAACCTCACCCTCACCATCACCCTAACCCTCACCCTAACCTTAGCCCTCACCCTAGCACTAACGATCACCCTAACCCTAATCCTAACCCTCACCGTCACCCTCACCTTAACCCTAAACCTACCCCTCAGCCTAACCCACACCCTAAAACTAACTCTAACCCTAATCCTCACCCTATTCCTAAACTTAACCCTAACCCTCACCCAACCCTCACCCACAACCTAACCCTCATGCTAAGCCTAACCCTAACCCTCACCCTAAGCCTAACCCTAAACCAAACCCTCACCCTAACCCTAAACATAACCCTAACCCTAACTGTCACTCTAATCCTCACCCTGACCCTAACCCTCAACCTCACCGTAACCCTCACCCTTGCCTTTACCCTCAACCTAACCCAAACCATAACCCTAAACCTAACACTCACACTAACTCTAACCCTAACCCTCAGCCTAACCCTTACCCTAACCCTAAAACTAACCCTAACCTTCACCCTAACCCAATCCCTAACCTTAACTCTAACCCTCACACTAACCCTAAACCTAACCCTCAGACTAACCCTCACCCTAACCCTAACGGTAACCCTAACCCTCACCCTCACCCTCACCCTAACCCTACCCCGAACCCTAACCCTCACCGTAAACCTAACCCTCATCCTTAATATCACCTTCACCCTCAGCCTAAACCTAATCCTTTCACTAGTCCTAACCCTCACCCTCACACTAACACTAAACCTAACACTCTCCCTCACCCTAACCCTAATTCTCATCCTAACCCTAATACTCACCCACAACCTAACCCGAACACGAACCCGAACCCGAAACCGAACCCTTACAATCAATCTACCCCTAAACCTAACCCTATTCCTAAACCTAACCCTCACCATCAAACTCACCCTAACCCTAACCCTAACCCTCACCATCACAATAAACCTCACCCTCATCCTATCCCTCACCGTAACACTAACCCTAACCCTAACCGTCAACCTAATGCGAACCCTATTCGTAAACCTCACCCTCCCACTTACCCTAAACCTAACACTAACCCTCACCCTAACCCTCACCCTCACCCTAAACATCACCCAAACCGTAACCCTTACCCTAAACCTAACCCTATCCCTCACCCTAATCATAACCCTCAACCTAACCCTCAACCTCACGCTAATCCTCACCATAACACTAACCCTTGCCTAAAAGAATCCCTCACCCTAACCCTCACACTAACCCTCTCCCTAAAATTAGCCCTCAACCTAAACCTATCTCTAGCCCTAACGCTCACCCTCACCTTAACCTCACCCTAACCCTTACCCCCACCCTAACCCTAACTCTAACACTAATCATGATCCTCACACTAACCGTAACCCACACCCTAACCCTAACCCTAACACTAAACTGCACCCTCACCCTGACCCTTACCCTCAGCCTAACCCTAACCCTATTCCTAATACTAACCCACACATGCAACCTCACCCTAAACCTAACCCTAACACTAACCCCCACCCTCACCTTCAACTCACCCTCAACCTAAACCTAAACCTAACCAAAACCATAACAATAACACTCATCCTAACCCTAACCCTCACCCTAACCCTAACACACTCCCTCACCCTCACATTAATCCAAACGCAAACAATAAGCCAAACTCTCACCCTCACCCTAACCCTCACCCTAAATCTTACATTCACCCTCACCATCACGCTAACCCTAACCCTTACCCTCACCCTAAACCTAACCCTAACCATAAACCTAACCCTCAAACTAAACATAACCTTCACCCACACCCTAACCGTCAATCTCACCCTCACCCTCACTCTAAACCTTACCCTCACCCTAAACCTAAACCTAACCCTAACCCTAAACCTAACCCTAACGCTCACCATACCCCTTACCCTAACCCTAACTCTAAACCTAACCCTCACCCTCATCCTAACCCTCATCGTCACCCAAAAAATCACCCCAACCCTAAAACTCACCCTCACAATAAACATCACCCTAACCCTAACCCTCAACCTAACGCTAACCCTAACCCTAACACTCACCCTAACCCTAACTCTCACCCTGACCCTCACCCTAACCCTAACCCTAAGCGTAAACCTCACCTTAACCCTTACCCTAACACTAACCCACACCCTAAACCTAGCCTTCACACTTACCCTAATCCTAACCCTCACCCTCACCCTCACCCTCACCCTAACCCTAACCCGAACCTTAATCCTATCACTAAACCTCACCCTCACCCCCACCCTTACCCTAACCCTAATCCTCACCCTCACCCTAACCCTCACCGAAACCCTAACCCTCACACTAACCCTAACCCTTGTCCTCAACCTCAACCTAAACCTACCTCTAACACTACCCCTCACCCTAATCCTCACACTAACACCCACGCTAATCCTAACCCTCACTGTCACCCTAACCCTCAACCTAACACTTACGCTCACCCTAGCCCTAACCTTAACCCTCACACTAAACTTAACCCTCACCCTAACTCTAAACCTAAACCTAACCCTAATCCTAAACCTAACACTAACACTCACCCTCACCCTAAGCCTAACCGTCACCCTAAATCTCACCCTCAACCTAAACATCAAGCTAACCCCAAACCTCACCCTAAAGCTAATCCTAACCCTCACCTTCACCCTAGCCCTCATCCTAACCCTAATCATAACAATAATCATAACCCTAACACTAAAACTCACCCTAACACTAATCCTAAAGCAAAACCTCACCCTCTTCCTCACCGTCACCCTAACCTTCACTTTCAACCTCACCCTCACCCTAAACCTCACACTAACCCTAAACCTCACCCTAAACCTACCACTAACCCTCACCACTAAACCTAACCCTAACCCTCACCCTCACCCAAACGCTCAACCTCAGCCTAACCTAATCCTAACCCTAAACCTAAACCTAAACCTAACACTCACCCTCTGCCTAACCCTAACCTTAAACCTTACACTCACCCTCACCCCCACCATAAACCTAAGCCTAATCCTAAACCTCACCCTCACCTTAACCCTTACCCTAAACCTTACCCTCATCCTAACCCTAACCCTAACACTCACCCTCACCCTAAAACTAACCCTAACCATAACACTCACCCTCAACCTAACCCTCAACCTCACCCTCAACCTAACCCGCACCCTCACCCTAAATATCACCCTAACAATAACCCTCACCCTAACACTAACCCTAACCCTAACCCTCACACTAGCCCTAACCATAACCCTAAACCTCACCCTCAAATTAACCCTCACACTATCCCTTATCCTCACACTAACCCTACCTATAACCCTAACCCTACCCTCACACTAACCCTAACCCTCACCCTAACCCTAAACCTACCCCTCACCCTAACCCTCCACCTAACCCTTACCCTAACCCTAACACTTTCCCTAAAGCTAATCCTAACAATAACCCTCAACCTCATAGTAAACATCACCCTAACTCTAACCCTCACCCTAACCCTAACCCTAATCTTAAACCTGAACCTAAACCTCAACCTCCCCCAATCCTCACCCTAAACCTAACCCTAACACTTACCTAAACGAAACCCTCACCCTCACCCTCACCCTCAACCTAACCCTCACCCGAACCCTTACCCTCACCCTAAACCTAACCCTAAACCTCACCCTCACCCTAACCCTCACCGTTACCCTAACACTCAACCTAACCCTAAACCTAACCCTATCCCTATCGCTAACCCAATCCCTTACCCTCACCCTAACCCTCACCCTAACCCTAACCCTAAACTTCACACTATCCCTAACACTTACCCTAACCCTCACCCTCACCATAACCCTGACCCTAACCCTATCGCTACTCCTCACCCTAACTCTCAACCTAACCCTAACCCTAATCCTCACCCTATCTCTAACCCTCACTGACACCCTGACCCTAACCATCACCCGAATGCTCATCCTCACCATAAAACTCACACAAAACCTAACCCTAACCGTAATCCTAAACCTAACCCTCAACCTCAGCCTCTCCCTAAGCCTAACACTCACCCTCACCATAAACATCACCCTAACCCTAACCCTCACCCTAAACCTATCCCTAACCCTCACCCTAACGCTCACACTATCCCTAACGCTAACCCTACACCTCACCCTCACCCTAACTCTCATGCTAACCCTTATCCTCACACTAACCCCAACAGTAACCCTAACCCTAACCCTCACACTAACCCTAATCCTCACCCAATTCCTAACCCTAACACTAACCCTCATCCTAACCCTCACCCTCATCCTAAGGCTAATGCTAACCTTAACTCTCACCCTAACCCTCACCCTCACCCTAAATCCCACCCTAACCCTTACTCTCACCCTAACCCGCAGACTAACCCTAACCCTAAACCTAACGCACACACTAACCCTCAACCTAACCCTCACCCTAACACTTACCATCACACTAACCTTATCCCTCTCCCTAACCCTAACCCTAACTCTCACCAGAGCACTCACCCTCACAGAAAATCTCACTCTCACTCTAAACATCACCCTCAACCTAACCCTCACACTTACCCTAACCCTAACCCTCACCCTAACCCTAACTCTCACCGTAACCCTAACCCTCACACTAAGCCTAACCCTCACCCTCAAACTCAAACTCACCCTCACCCTCACCCTAACCCTCATCCTAACATTCACCCTCAACCTCACCCTCACCCTAAACCTAACACACAGCCTCACCCTAATTCTAACCCTGAACCTGACCCTAAACCTTACCTAACCAAAAACCTCACCCTCACCCTAAAACTCACCATCACCCTAGCCCTCACCGTAACACTATCCCTCACCCTAACCCTAACCTTACAATTCACCCTCACCCTAACCCTAAACCTAATCCTAACCCTAACACTCATCTTAACCCTAATCATAAACCTAATGATAACCCTAAACCTCACACTCACCCTAACCCTCACCATAACCCTTACTGTCACCCTAACCCTAACCCTAACCCCCACACTAAACCTAACACTCACTAACACCAACACTACCCCTCAGCCTAATCCTCACCCCAAACCTACCTCTAACCTTAATCCTTATCCTATCCTTAACCTTAACCCAAACCCTCACTCTAACCCTCACCCTGACCCTATCCCTCACCGTAACCCTTACCCTCACAATAACCCTAACCCTAACCCTCCCCCTAAACCTCACCCTAACACTTACCCTAACCCTAATCCTAACTCTCACCCTCACCCTCACCTTAACCCTCACGGTAAACATAACCCTCACCCTCACCCTAATTCTCACCCTGAAGCTGACCCTAAACCTTACTTAACAAAAACCTCACACTCACCCTCAACCTTAACCTCACCCTCAACCTAAACCTCACGCTAGCCCTCACCCTAACACTAACGCTAAGCGTACACATCACTCAAACCCTCACCTTAACCCTAACGCGAACCCTAACACTTTCCATAAGGCTAACCCTAACAGTAACAATCACCCTCATACTAAACATCACCCTAACCCTAACCCTCACATTAACCCGAACCCTAAACCTCACTGTAACCTTAACCCTCAACCTAACCCTCACACTTCCCTAAAGCTCAGCCTAAACCTAACCCTAACCCTTACCTAACGGAAACCATCACCCTCACCCTCACCCTCAACCTAACCCTCACCCTCAACCTAACCCTAACCCTATACCTCAGCCTAAACCTCACCCTCACCCTCACCTTCACACTAAACCTAACCCTAAAACTCACACTTATTCTAACCCTCACTCTAACCCTAACCATATCCCTCCCACTAATCCTCTCCATAAATCTCACCCTAACCTTAACCCTCAAAAAAAACCTAACCATAACCCTCACCCTCAACCTAAACCTCACATTCACCCTAACACTCAACTTAACCATAACCCTCCCCCACACCCGAACTTTCACCATCACCCGAACCGGAACCCTCACCCTAACACTAAACCTCACCCTAAACATCACCCTAACCCTAATAGTCAACCAAATCCTGACCCTAACCCTCACCCTAAAACTAACACTCACACTAACCCTCAACCTCAACCTAATCCTCAAACTAAAAATAACCCTAACCCTTACCTAACCGAAACCCTCACACTCACACTCACCCTAACCCTCACCCTCACCCTAACCCTCAACCTATCCCTAACTATAACCCTAACCCTCACCCTCACCCTAACCCTCACACTAACCCTAACCCTACACCTCACTGTAACTCTCACCCTAACCCTAAACCTAACCCTAAACTTCACCATAACCCTAACCCAATATCTAACCCTCACCCTCACCCTAACCCTCACCCTAACCCTAACCCTCACCCTAACCCTAACCCTCAACCACACCCTAACACTCACTCTCACCCGAACCCTCACACTCAACCTAACACTCACCCTCACCCTAACCCTCACCCTCACAGTATACATTACAAAAAGCCTAACACTCAGCCTAACCTTAACCATAACCCTAACCCTAATCCTAACACTAACTCTCATCCTCACCCTCACCCTCACCCTAACACTAACCCTGAAACTAACCCTCACCCTTACACTCATCCTATCCCTCAACCTCACCCTAACTATAATGCTAACCCTACCTCTCACCCTCACCCTAACCCTCACCCTAAACCTCACCCGAACCCTTACCCTAACCATAACCCTAACATTAACTCTAACCCTAATCCTCACCCTAACCCTATCCCTCGGCCACACTCTAAAACTCACCATCACCCAAAACCTCATCCTCACCCTAACACTCACTCTAACCCTCACTCTAACTCTAATCCTAAACCTAACCCTCACCCTCACCCTCAACCTAACCATAACCCTACCCTAACCCTTAAACTAACCCTCACCCTCACCCTCACCCTAAAACTCACCCTCACCATAAACATCACCCTAACCCTAACTCTCATGCTAAACCTAACCCTAACCCTCACCCTAAACCTAAACCTCACTCTAACGGTCACTATCCCTAACGCTAACCCTACACCTCACCCTCACACTAACCCTCAACCTAAACCTTATCCTCACCCTATCCCTAATCCTCACCCTAACCCTCACCCTCTCCCTAACTCCAATGCTAACCCTACCTCTCACCCTCACCCTAACCCTCACCCTACACTTCACCCTAACCCTTATCCTCACCCTAACCCGCAAACTAACCCCAACCCTAACCCTAACGCTCCCCCTAAACGTCACCCTAACCCTAAACCTAACCCTAACCCTAATCCTCACCCTCACCCTTACCCTCACCCTAACCCTATCCCTAAACCTAACGCTAACCCTAACTCTGAAATGAACACTCACACTCACCTGAACCCTCACACTAAACATCACCCAAACACTAACCCTCACCCTAACCCTTACCCTCATCCTAATCCATGCCCTAACCCTAACCCTCACCATAACCCTAACCTTCACATTAACCCTAACCCTAAACCTCACCTTCAATCTCACCCTCAAGTGAACCATAACCCTTACCCAAACACTAACCCTCACCCTCACCCTCAGTCTAACACTAACCCTTATCTAACTGAAACACTCATCCTCACCCTCACGCTCACACTCACCCTGATCCTAGCAATCACCCTAACCGTAACCCTAACCCTCACCCTCAACCTCCCCTTCCCCCTCAGCCTTACTCTAAACCTAACCCTAATCCTAACTCTAACCCTCAACTCCACCCTCATCCTAACACTAACACTAACCCAAATGCTAACCCTCACTCTCATCTTCACCCTAACCCTAACCCTAACAATAACCCTAACCCTAATCCTAAACCTAACCCTAAAACTCACCCTAACCCTAATCCTAACCCTAACCCTCGCCATCACCCTCACCCTCATTCTAACTCTCAATCTCATCATGACCCTCACAATCACAATTACCCTCACAATAACCCTAACCCTCACCTAATACTAACCCTGTACCTCAACCTCACTTTGTCCCTCAACTTCAGCCTAACCCTAACCCTAATCCTAACCCTAACCCTCACCCTCACCCTAAAACTAACCGTAACCCTCATCCTCAACCTCACCCTCACCCACCCCTAACCCAAACCCTCACCCTCACACTAACCCTCAACCTCACCCTAATCATCACCCTAAACCTTACACTCACCCTAACCCTAAACCTAACCCTCTCCCTTACCCTAACCCTCACCCTCACACTAATGCTAATCCTACCCATCACTTTAACCCTCAACCTAAACATAACGCTAACCTTAACACTTTCCTGAAGGTTAACTCTAACAGTAACCCTCACCCTCATGGAAATCTCACCCTAACGATAACCCTTACCCTAACCCTAACCATAACTCTCACCCTAAGCCTAACCCTCAACCTAACCCTCCCACTCCCCTAAACCTCATCCTAACCCTAACCCTAACCCTTATCTAACCGAAACCCTCACCCTCACCCTCAACCTAACCCTCACCCTCACCCTAGCCCTCACCCTAATTCTAACCCTAACCCTAAACCTTACCCTCACCCTAAACCTAACCCTACCCCTCTCCCTAAACCTCACACTAAACCTAACCCTAAGGCTAACCCTCAATCTATCCCTAACACTTCCCCTAACCCTCACCCTCACACTAACCCTAAACCTAACGCTAACCCTCACCATAACCCTAATCCTTACCCACACCCTAAACCTCACCCTCATTCAAACCCTCACCCTCACCTGAACCCTAATCCTCACCATAACTCTCACCCTCACCCTAAACATCATCCAAACCCTAACCCTCACCCTAACCCTAACCTTAACCCTAAAACTCACCCTCACCCTAACTCTTACCCTAACAGTTACCCTCACCCTCACCCTAAACCTAATCCTAAACATAACCGTCAGACTAACCGTAACCCTCACCCAAACCGTAACCCTACCCCTAAACCTAACCCTAAACTTCAAGCACAACCTGACCCTCAACCTCAGCCTAACCCTTACGCTAACCCTACTCCTAATCCTAACCCTCACCCTCAGCCTAAACCTAACCCTAACCATAACCCTAAAAACCTCACCCTCACCCTTACCCTCACCCTAACCCTCACCCTCACAATAAACATCACCCTAACCCTAACTCTCACCCTAACGCTAACCCTAACCCTCACCCTAAAACTAACCCTCAACCTAACCGTAACCCTCACCCTGACCCTCACCCTAGTGCATCCCTAACCCTAATCCTCACCCTATCACTCACCCTAACCCTAAACCTAACACTAATCCTAAACCAGCCCTCACCCTCAAACTAACCCTAAAAATAACACTAACCCTAACCTTCTCACTCACACTCACCCTAATCCTCAAACTCACCTTAAACCTCACCCTAACACTACCTCTACCCCTCTCCTTAACCCTCACCCTAAACCTACCCCTAACCATATCCATAACCCTACCTCACACTAACACTCAAACTAACCCTAACCATAACCCTAATCCTAAACCTAACCCTCACCATCAAACTCACCCTAACCCTAAACCTAACCCTAACCATCACCCTCACCCCAACTCTCATACTCACCCTAAACCTCACCCTAATCCTACCCATACCCCTCTCCCTAACTTAACCCTAACCCTAACCTACCGTTAAACCTAAACCTCACACTAACCCTAAACCTAACGTTAACCTTCACCCTAACCCTAATCCTCATCCACACCCTACCCCGAACCCTCACCCGAACCCTCACCCTCACTCGAACCCTCATCCTTACCATAAACCTCATCGTCACAATAAACATCACCCTAACCCTAACTCTCACCCTAACACTAAGCCTAACTTTCACTGTAACCCTAACCCTCACCCTAACACTAACTCTCACCCTGACCCTCACCCTACCCCTAACCCCAACCCTCACCCTAAACCTTACCCTAAACCTAAACCTCACCCTAAACCTAGCCCTCACCCTAATACTAAGCTTCACACTAAACCTAACCCTAACACTCACCCTCACCCTCAACCTCACCCTCGCCCTAACCCTAACTCTCATCCTAACCCTAACCTTAATCCTAATGCTAACCCTAAACCTCAACGTCACACTAACCCTAACCCTGACCCTCACCCTAACCCTAAACCTAACCCTCACCCTCACCCAAATATTCACCCTCATCCTAACCCTCAACCTCACACTAACCCTAAACCTAACCCTCACCCTCACCCTCACCCTAACTCTAACCCTCACCCTAACCCCCAACAT